>NW_016107350.1:1926581-1935073 GCF_001604975.1 Cebus imitator | reverse complement strand
GGAGGTTGCGGTGAGCCGAGATCGCGCCATTGCACTCCAGCCTGGGTAACAAGAGCGAAACTCCGTCTCAAAAAAAAAAAATAAATAAATAAATAAAATAAAATAAAATAAAATAAATAAATTCCAACAACATATTGTATATAAATCATGTAGGAAAAAATATATTGGCCTAACATCTTTGAAAAATAAAATTTCATACAATTGCTTTGGTTCTATACTACGAATGGTAAATGTATCGCCTGGCTTTCTGACATGAGGCATGACCAGACGTGTGTTAGAGAGCTGTCTCTGGCAGCTTGGGGAGCACTGATAAGGGAGGGCTTGTCTTTAATGGAAAGGAGACCACTTAAAAAGCCATTGCAGAAAGTAGCAACGACAGCTTGGATTATGACAGTGAATATGGGCAAAAGGTCCGATAGCAATGTATTTTCAGGAAAGAAGAAATGACCTATAAAGAGAAATGTTACAGAAAGGTAGGCTAAAATAAGGAGTGAAATGTCATGAAATTTGCAATCAATTTTAACATGCATTGAATACCAAAGAGGAAAACCAGATTGAAATAATTTCCAAGGCTGATGAAACATTGGAAGTTTAAGAATGCAAACACAGGCCGGAAGCGGTGGCTTATGCTTGTAATCCCAACATTTTGGGAAAAAAGGAAGGAATGAAAAATGTTAAAGAAAATGTTATTTTAAGCTATGATTTTAAAATAAAAGTTAAAAAAAAGTCTGTATGGAAATATATAGCTGTACATATTTATAAAATATAAGTGATTTTTTATTTTAATTTTTTTAATATTTGTGAGTACACAGTAGGTGTGTTAATTTGATGGGGTAGATGAGATATTTTGATAGAAGCATACCATGTGCAATGGTTAAATTACGATAATTGTGGTATCCATTGCTGCAATTGTTTATCGTTTATTTGCGTTAGGATGATTCCTATTCCAATCTTTTGGGATTTGAAATATACAATAAATAATTGGTAACTGTAGTCCCTCTATTATGCTACGAAACACTCACTGGATCTAATTCCTTCTAACTGTATTTTTGTACCCATTAATTCTTTCCTTTTTATCTGCACCCTTTCCCTTCTTTTCCAGTCTCAGGTAACCGTCATTCTACTGTGTATCTTCATGAGTCTATTTTTTCTGTTAGCTCCCACATATAAGTGAGAACATGTGATATTTATATTTTTGTTTGCCATTTCTTGAAGGAAGCTGTATTCATTAGTTAGGCCTAGAGGGAAAGTATGACACGACATATATATATATATATATATATATATATATATATATATATATATATTTTATTGTACTTTAGGTTCTGGGGTACATGTGCAGATCATGCAGGATTGTAGCACAGGTACATACAGAGCAATGTGGTTTGCTACCTCCATACCCCCGTCACCTATATCTGGCATTTCTCCCCATGTTATCCCTTCCCAACCTCCCTACCCTTCACTGTCCCTCCTGTAGTCCCCTGCCCTTAGATATCCGGGGCTGCACGCGGGCTACACTGACTGGCTCAGCGTGTGCCTACCCCACGCCGGCAGGCGCAGGTAACCACTTGAACCCCATTCGTGATAGGGATCGGGGATTGCAATTATTCCCCATGAACGAAGAATTCTCAGTAAATGCGGGTCATAAGCTTGCGTTGACATGATCTTTTTAACTGTGAAGATAAATACTTAAACCTTTAAGTCTTTATAAATTTTTGAATGATATGAGTTTCTGTTTTTCAAGAGAATTAAGAGATTCAAGAGAATTAAGATCATCATCTCATGAAGAATATTATTTTCTACATACAAATATCTACAAGTATTATAGATAGTATTTAACTTTTTAAAATATGTATGCTAAAAGCATTCATGTTAAATAATACAATACTCTATTTTGCCTATTTATTATTATTAGCTCGTGGCTCTTATTTTAGAAGTGAGAATTATATACAGATTGGAAGACTATTCAACATAAAATAAAAGTTGATCAAATAATCTAAAGATTACTAGAAAAATATTTATGTCTCAAAGTCAGTATTTAAGGTTGTCATATGCTTATTATATTTAATTTAAAACATTAAAAAATTAAATTCACAGGTAGTGGGTAACATATTTAATTTAATAAATAGCATTCTTGCTTTATATATATGAATTTATAATGAAACTACATGCAATAAAAATAATACCTAGAAGAAGGAAAAAATAAAATATTGAAATTATTTTTTTTAATTGAGATCTAGGAAGAAGCTGGTTTTACTGACAAGCAAAATTGCCATTATTTACCTTTTAAAGAAAAAGTAAATAGGTAACTGAGTTGTTTCCTGAATTTCATTATGTGAAATGAATTTAAGCTTTACTCTATTTTGCAATATACTAGAAACTGCGTAAGGATCTCTAAATGCATTACACCATCTGGTCTTCAAGCAATCTTATAATATCACTATAGTACTATTGCATCAACATATATATGAGGAAACTGAGGTGTATATTTGCTAAACGGTTTTCCAAAGTCTCATATTAAGATAGACAAGTAATATTGAAGAAGTGTAAAGTATTTTTTCTATCCAACACAACTTTATTGTTTGGTAGAAAAAGTTCACTTTTAACCATTACAAAGTGTAAAACATTACTATGGTACAGCCACGTGCCATATAACAGTGTTACGGTAAATTGCAGTGTCTGCATACACAATGCTGGTCCCCTTTATAAGATTATAAAGGGGGTGAAAAATTCCTATCACCTAGTGATACTGTAGCCACCTTAACATCACAGTGCAATGCATTACTCACATGTTTGTGGTGATGCTGGTGTAAACAAACCTACTGCACTCTCAGTCCTATAAAAGTATAGCACGTGCAGTTAAGTAGAGTACATAATAACTGATCACGATAAGCAACTGTATAACTGGTTTATATATTTTCTATACTGTACTTTCTTATTTTAGAGTGTACTATTTGTATTTATTTATTTATTTTTAATTGTAAAACAGTGTCAGGCAAGTCATTCAGGAAGTATTACAGAAGGAGGCATTGTTATGATAGATGGCAGCTCCACGACTTGTTATTGCCCCTGAAGACCTTCCAGCAGGACAAGATATGGTGGTGGAAGATGGTAATATTGATAATCTTGATCCTATGTAGGCACAGGCTAATGTGTGTGTTTGTGTTTTAGTTCTTAACCAAAACAGTTTAGAAAGTAAAAACATAAAAATAAAAATTAAAAATGGACCTAGCAATCCCATTACTAGGTTTCTACCCAAAAGAATATAAATCATTATGCTATGAAGACCCATGTAAGAATATGTTCACAATAGCAAAGACATGGATCCAACCCAAATGACCATCAGTGATGGAATAAAGAAAATATGGTACATATACAGCCATAAAAAAGGAATGAGATGTCTTTTGTAGGGGCATGGTTCTAACTGGAGGCTGCTATCCTTGGAAAATAACACAGGGACAGAAAATCAAATGCCGCATGTTCTCACTTATAAGTAGGAGCTAAATGATGAGAATACTTGGACACATAGAGAGGAACAAGCCACACTGGGGCCTTTCTGAGAGTACAGAGTGAGAGGAGAGACAGAACCAGGAAAAATAACTATTGGGTACTAAGTCTAATACCTGGGTGACAAAATAGTCTGTACAACAAACCCCATGACAAAAGTTCACCTGTGTAACAAACCTGCACCTGTCCCCCTGAACTGAAAAGTTTAAAAATAAGTCAAAATATTTAAAAACAACAAAAATGCTTATATAATAAGGATACCAGGAAAAATATTTTTGGACAGCTGTACAATGTGTTTATATTTTAACCCACTGATGCCAGAGGTTGCAAATATTTTTTGTGTGTAAAAAATCAGACCTTCTTGATGACCTTGAGCAGTAAGATATAAATAACGCCCACAAGCTTAGCTTCTAATCACAGAACACTAGGCATAAATGGGATAAGCTAAGTGTGACACAAGAGTGAAAAAGTTAAAAAAATAAATAAAAACTTTACAAAGAAAAATGTTACAGTAAGTTGTTTCATTTATTATTAAATAAAAAATATTCTTTATAAATTTAGTATAGTGTGAGTATATGATGTTTATAAGCTTTTTAAAAAATTTTAACATTTAATGAAAACAGAGCCTTTGAATAGTTTCTATGCAGACATGGTTTTGCTATAGATTTGCTGTTTCCCTGTTTTTTTTAAGAGGGTGGTGGTGGGAAGATGCAGAGGCCAGGCTCATCCAGTGCTTGGGGTCATAGCTCACAAGTTACAGCACTCAGCCTCTCTGGGCTCCACAGAGCCTCCCTGAAGTGACGCTGAAGCTAATTATGTTAGCTGTGGTTGTAAAGATTTTTGTTTTTGCTCTTTGTTATCATCTTGTGAAAGGTTTCTGAAACTCGATAATAAAAATCGATGGGTGTAAATCATTCTTTGGTGTCACATCTTTAGAATGAAAAACAAAGAGGCCGGGCGCGGTGGCTTACGCCTGTAATCCCAGCACTTTGGGAGGCTGAGGCGGGTGGATCACGAGGTCAAGAGATCGAGACCATCCTGGTCAACATGGTGAAACCCCGTCTCTACTAAAAATACAAAAAAACATTAGCTGGGCATGGTGGCGCGTGCCTGTAATCCCAGCTACTCAGGAGGCTGCGGCAGGAGAATTGCCTGAACCCAGGAGGCGGAGGTTGCGGTGAGCCGAGATCGCGCCATTGCACTCCAGCCTAGGCAACATGAGTGAAACTCCGTCTCAAAAAAAAAAAAAAAAAAAGAATGTATCCTTAGTACTGGCTCTTCAACAGCCCATAAAAACCCATTGGCCTGAAGCTTATCTTAATAGTTTTGAAAGACAAAAGGCTGGTAGAGACTGCCTTCAATGGCTGCCATGGCTGCAGCCATGCTCTGTGGAGTCCAAAGTGTCTGATGGCCGTGGCTCCCGAGGTGTGATCCCAAGCACTGGACTAGCCTAGCCTCTGTATCTCCCCACCACCACCCTCTTAAAAAAATAAAGTAACTGCAAGTCTATAGGAAGACCAAGTCTGCATTTAAACTGTTCAAATGCTCTGTTTTCATTAAATGTTAACAGTAAAAAAAAAAAAAAAAAAAAAAAAAAAAAAATCCTAGGCCTTCACGTTCACTCAGCACTCATTCACTGACTTACTCAACAGCTTTCAGTTCTGCAAGCTCCATGCCTGGTAGGTGCCCCTTACAGGTGGATCATTGTTAACCTTTTATACCATATATTAACTGTGTCTTTTCTATGTTTAAATATGTGTTGATACATAAATATTTGCCAGTTGTCTAGAGTATTCAGTAAGTAACAAGCTGCAAAGGTTTATAGACTAGGAGCAATAGGTTATCCCATGTAGCCTAGGTGTGTAGGAAGTTATGCCACTTAGGCTTGCTTAAGTACACTGTGATATTCATACAAGAGTAGCACTTAATGATGCATTTTTCAGAATGTCTGCTGGAATGAAGTGATTCACGACTGTATTGTAAAATCATTTCTATTATTACAGATAAACACATCACAGATCTAGTCAGTGTCATTGGATTTATTTAATTAGAATGATAGTTTTCCCTCCTCTAGCCTCCCACCCCCTAACAGACCCCAGAGTGTGATGCTGCCCTCCCTGTGTCCATATATTCTCCTTGTTCAACACCCAGTTATGAGTGAGAACATGCGGTGTTTGGTTTTCTGTTCTTGTGTCAATTTGCTGAGAATGATGGTTTCTAGATTCATCCATGTCCCTACAAAGAACATGAACTCATCCTTTTTTATAGCTGCATGGTATTCCATGGTGTATATGTGCCACATTTTCTTTATCCATTCTATCCTTGATGGTTATTTGGGTTGGTTCCAAGTCTTTGCTACTGTAAACAGTGCGACAATGAACATACTTATGCACGTGTCTTTATAATAGAAGGATTTATAATCCTTTGGGTATATATCCAGTAACGGGATTGCTGGGTCAAATGGTATTTCTATTTCTAGATCCTTGAGGAATCGTCACACTGTTTTCCACAATAGTTAACCTAACTTACGCTCCTACCAACAGTATAAAAGCATTCCTATTTCTCCACATCCTCTCCAGCATCTGTTGTCTCCATATTTTTTAATGATCACCATTCTAATTGGCATGAGATGGTATCTCAATGTGGTTTTGATTTGCATTTCTCTAATGACCAGTGATGATGAGCATTTTTTCTTTTTCATATGTTTGTTGGCTGCATAAATGTCTTTTTTTGAAAAAGACATTTCAAAAAATGTTCATATCCATTACCCACTTTTTGATGGGGTTATTTTTTTCTTGCATAAACATTATGCAGGGCTGGGTAAAACTGCACAGGCTCTTCCTTTTAATGGAGATTGGGAGTGGGAAGATTGGAGGTGGAATCTGGTTCTCATGCCACTTACTGAATCTGTTATTCTGGTGATAGACTGCATCTGACCAGATGAGGTTACTGTTTCTAACTCATGTAAAAGATGTCTTATACCAGTGCTCCCGATACTGAAGGAACTGAAGCACTGGGGTTTTTGTGGTTGCTATAGTTGTTTTTTAAGCAATGCACCCTATTGATGACAAATATTTTTGTAAATTTTAAACTTTTTATTTTCATTTTTATTATTTGTAAAATAAAAGACAAAATATAAAATAAAATAAAAAGAATGATAGCTTTGTTTTCTACACACAAATGTAAGCTTTTAATGTGGTTATTTGGATATTTTATACCAAGCATGTAAATTTCAGTGAGCAGTGGTCTTGTCTTATTGAACAATATATAAACTCAAATATTGGCCTCAAATAAATTAACAATGAAAACAAAAGCAAATGTCATTCACCCAGATAGTATGAGAAGTACTTATCTAAGTGATTTTGACCGTCAAATATCTAACACAAAATTTTTAAGTTAAATATATACATGCTCCACATAACCAAGTTATTTTTATTATAATCTATAAGCATCAGTAAAAAAAAATGGGGATTTAAAAATATATAATATTGTAGTTCTAAAATGTGTATATAGTATGCTAATATATTGGTAAACCTAATTCATGGAGTTCTAAATTACTCCTGTTGGAATAGTTCTGAACTAAACCATCATAGCTTCTCAGCTCTGGAACATTTCAAATGAGATAGTAAAAATCTCAGTAGCCATCATTCTAATTATGAATAATTTATCTACCAAAAAGGACCACTGGATATAACATTTATTCATTTTAAGTTTTAATTTGTTCAGTCCAATGAAACTATACTATTTTCATGGGCTGAAACCGAGAATAATGAAACTATCAATGCTTTTTTTAAATATACATAAAAATTTGCTTTGTTATTCTCTTATTCTTTCACATAATTTCTTGATCTGCAAGTAATTTAAGATATGCAAAGAACATTTTTTTCTTTTACTAGCACCAATATATTTTTAAAGATATTCACCTTGGAGAACAAACTACTCAAGTGTAATTAATTCAGCCTCTGCTGAGATAAACTTTGAAGCTGACTGAACTGAGAATCCTCAGATTCTGGCAAATAAATAATAAAACATACACAGAGATTACTAGTAGAAGACCCCAAAGGTTAGCAATGCTATGCTTTACCATATTGAAGAAAAAGGGCAGTAGCATCATTAAAAATATGTAGTTGAAAATATCTTTAAAAAGTGACCATGTGTGTCTATTAAATCCAGAAAATGATGCCATCAAATATCATATCTGGTGGTTGAAGAAAATAACAATGATTTATCCTTTACAATTGGATCATATAGGTCTTACTTTTTCTTTTTAATAATCAGAACACAATATCTTATAATTCACTGTTAATTTATTACTTGTTTGTAATATGAAGCTTTTGAAAACATAACATCTATTCTCTTTTAAATTTGTATGTGTGTGTATATCCGTGCACACATGAACATGCATCATCTTTAATTTGAGAATGTGGATTGAACCAATGAAAATACAGTATTATTCAATATTACTGTATTTATTGTGTGAAATTAATAATTTTGTGTAATGTGGTTTCACCACACTCTCTTGCTAGTATATATTCTATAGTCTGAATTAATACATTAAAATCAGTGAACTTGACCAACACTAACTGATCAGTCTAGGATAATTTTTTCTACACTCCATAGCCATTTATCTTTTCTATGTTTTAAATGATTTTTTAGGAAGCAGCATTCTGAGAAGAGATAAATGAAATAAACAAAAACCTGGATATCAAAATGTACTTTGTTCTTTTTAGTAGTGTTGGAACTACTTAAAAATGTAATTCTTACCAGCACAGAGTTAGTTTTACATTTTTCAATCTAATCTACCAATCTGGTCACTTCACAGAACAATTCTAACATCATAAAAGATACAAATGATCAATTAGACCAGTGCCCTAATTCTTCAGACAAGATTTAATGTTTGCTTTAAGATGTTGACATAGCCTACAACATTTGGTAAAAATCAACTTGTATTTTTATAAAGCAGAAATGAATTTTGTTGTTTTTTT
>NW_016107350.1:1898684-1926544 GCF_001604975.1 Cebus imitator | reverse complement strand
GCAACCTCCGCCTCCTGGGTTCAGGCAATTCTCCTGCCTCAGCCTCCTGAGTAGCTGGGATTACAGGCACGCGCCACCATGCCCAGCTAATTTTTTGTAGTTTTAATAGAGACGGGGTTTCACCGTATTGACCAGGATGGTCTCGATCTCTTGACCTCGTGATCCACCCGCCTCGGCCTCCCAAAGTGCTGGGATTACAGGCTTGAGCCACCGCGCCCGGCCTCAGAAATGAATTTTGAAAGGCATAACAGCTTTGACCCATAGAATTATATTCTAAAGTAGACAGCTAGCTTATTTCTGCTCTTATAATAGTAGCACAACAAAAACAGCCCGTTTCAGTTATACGTATTATCATGAAGGCATAAACAATTATATTTACATCCTAGAAGATAACATTTGTATATGTACATACTACCTAAGACATATATATTCAACAACATCCTAAAATATAATGTGTGTATATGTACATACTACAAGGGACATTAAAACAAGTACTTTAATTCATGGTGCTAAAATCCTTGGGACGTCAATGAAGATTGGCAGCAATCTGACATGCCACATTCTACTGAATTTTTTTTGCCATAGACCTATAAAATATTACATATTACTCATTCACAGATTTGAAGAGTACAGTTTATTGATCCAATTTGCCTTAAAAAGAAATATATCAAAGATTGGTTATTTTCTGAGTTATCTCATTTTTATTATTCATTGATTTATTTGCTGTCACCATTTCTCTTTTTTCAGCTTTTCCCAGTCTCCTTGTCATTTTACTTTCAAGATGTACTAGTTGGTAATAGCTGGTATACCTGTACCCATTCCTTAACAGAAGTATCTTCAGATCATAGATATTGCTGCAGTTGAAGTAGTGTCAGCATTTTTATAATAAAAACTGCTCTTCGGGTGTTTATAATAATACAAATATAAAAATTCATACTGGGCTCATTTTGACATATAAGGTCACACAGTCTGAAGTGAATTT
This sequence comes from Cebus imitator, assembly GCF_001604975.1. Taxonomy (NCBI): domain Eukaryota; kingdom Metazoa; phylum Chordata; class Mammalia; order Primates; family Cebidae; genus Cebus; species Cebus imitator. The sequence goes on along the minus strand of NW_016107350.1, from coordinate 1,925,562 downwards.
GTTTTACCAATTTTCAAACAAATTAGTGTAGCCACTACTCTAAGTCCTGCAAATATAAATCAAACACTGAAGAAATGTATCCTTTCAAATAATAAACATCATTTGGCTGATACTTATTTTCAAGATATTTAGTTGTCGTTAAATTTGCATGTGTCCCACACAGGTGTCAAGGAGATAGTTCTAGGAGAGAAAAAAAAAAAAAAAAAAAAAAAAAAAAAAAAAAAAAAAAAAAAAAAAAAAAAAAAAAAAGAGCCCACTGGCTTTTCTCCAAGCAAATAACTAACATATGTGACCATAAAATAAATAGCCTTCATGGCAGGTGGCTTGCCCTCAAACAACAAACCTAATCTCTCAGTATTTTACATAAACAACTATGCAAATTGAAAGAAACTGTCATATTATAACTTTCTGAAACCATATGGAAAATACGATATCAATCCCAGAGATGTTTCAGTCATTTTATGTAACATGGAAATTACCAAAGAGCAGTAACTTACATATCATTGCATGCTTTTATAATAATGGCAATATAATGGATTCTCTTCTTCTATGGATATGCTTCCAAATGTAAATACACAGTCAAACAGAGGTAAATTTATATCATTATTGGAGCCAGAAATTAAGGCTTTGGGGAAGAAAAAACCTGAGTATTTCATCTCAAGATTCTTCCTGCTAATATCCTGCAGAGCCTGTAAGGCAACTATTTTGAATCCATACTAATTACTTTGTTAAAGCAATAAAAGGAAAAATAAAATTAAGGAAAAAAGTAGGCAAAAAATGGATTCCATTGCAACAGCATTAATTTCATTGTGGAGAATGCGGAGAATTCATTTATATAGAAAACTATTATCAAGTATTTAATGTTAGGAGTTTATTAGTAAGTAAAACTCAGGCACCATGATGCATGCTAAAGGTCAAATAAAAGTATCATCAACTTAAAAACATCCTGGCCTTTTTGGTAACTCAATTCCACTTTGGGTGGGTTGTAAGCACCTATGTTTTTATTAGCAATGCAATTATACAGTTTAAATTTTTGTCTGATGACCTTCTTATTTTACAACTTTATAGTGTTTATATAGCTACAATGATAAAAATCATAGTCATAATAATAACTGAAATGAATAGGGAACCATGTGCTTAAAATCTTTATTTCATCTTCACAGTAACTTTAAAGTTAAGTGTTATTATGAGCTCCACTTTATACACAAGAGGATATTTTGAGTTAGCAAGTTTAAGTAATTGGCAAAAGTTGTCATGATTATTGGATAGTAAACCTAGGATTCAGACTCAGGCAACATATTCATCTATTATGTTCTTTACAACTCTGCTAGATATTTATCATTTTAATTTGTCCTTTTTCTAGTTTCTTTTTTTAAGCATACTTCCCTACTGTTAGAAAACAATAGCTACTTTCCATCAATTTTTTTAAAGAACCACATTGCTTTGAATATCTTTATGTATATATTTATTTACTTTATTATATATTTATTTAAATACATATCTACTGTTTTTGTATTATTTCCTTAGGATTGATGATTGGAAGTAATATTACTGAGACAAAGTGTATAAACTTATTTTACAGATATGTGATTATGTTTTATTTACTGAATACAAGTATTAATCTGTATCCTTGTCAACATAAATTCTGGTAGGTGTGGATAAACACACAGAAACAAGCTCATGAATATCTGATTTAATAGTTGTAAAATAGAACTTCATTCTTTTGAAAAACCATTTGTAAAGTTAAACATTTTTAAATGTTTAAATACATTTACGTTCTTACTTTTCTCATAACATCTCTCCATACTTTCATTAATTCTATATTGTTTTTAGTAGATTTAATGACAGCAAAGTTATGTCTTAAACAGAGATATCACATATAGAAGTATAAAATATTTAGCACACGCAAGTTAAAGTCAAAAATTTAATTTGGCTTGTCTTCTATGAACTAAGCTGTGGGAGTGATTATCAGAGGTTGTTGTGGGGAGATATGCTTGGGAATGGTCATGACAGCTGGATCACAAAAGTCTCCATCATGTGCCAGTAGTTTTGAAACTTTGAAGAGCCTGATAGCAAATCACACATCACTGACTCTATTAGAGACACAATTTCAGCTGAGATATTAAACAGGTGAAGCTGGGTGTATAGGGGAAGAGAACTGGACCTACAGGAGATTCTAAATAGGAAGAACTTGTCCCCTATATTATGGGTTTATGGATCACATGTGAGGGGCGTGAACTTGAGTGGAAACCAATGACATCTTTTTCATTATATATCTCCAAGGAAAATTTGATGTTCCCTTCAATTAAGTAGTGAGACATCAAACCACTATAGGAGTCAATATCTGTGACTTCATCACTAATAGAATCCTCAAAGTATTTATTTTGCCTACCGTTGCTGCAAATATCTCAAAACATTGTCCGTACTCATTTATAGTTAATTATTAGGCCCAAAACTAGGTCTTGCTTTTAAAAAATATATATTAATGGTTGAAGGCAGTCGCTCAAGCCTGTGATCTGTGCACTTTAGGAGGCCGAGGCTGGTGGATCACAAAGTCAAGAGATCGAGACCATCCTGGCCAACATGGTGAAACCCTGTCTCTACTAAAAACACAAAAATTAGCTGGGCGTGATGGCTCATGCCTGTAATCCCAGCTACTTGGGAGGCTGAGGCAGGAGAATTGCTTGAACCAGGGAGTCAGAGGTTGCAGTGAGCCGAGATCGTGCCACTACACTCCAGCCTGGTGGCAGAGTGAGATCCCATCTCAAAAAAAATAATTAATTTAAAAAACTATATATATGTATATATATATATATATGCATATATTACCATATCACATCTTTCATATCGATACACATATTTCAGATAAAGGTGGTTTCTTTAAACTTTAAGTATTTCATGTGATGAATATTGGAAAATTATTTTGAGAAGTGATCTGAGCCCCTGAAGGTTAAGAACTTCCGAGAAAGCATGTGATTTAAGATATTCAGACAATGAGAGACTGAGTAGGATGGAGGCAAATAGATGATGAAAAGAACTCACACTGTAAGCAAGGCACGGGAGCTCATTCTCTCTATATAATCAGTGAGTTCAGTGGGGTGAGAGTAGGCATTTGGGAGCTTAATACATTTCAACAGATGGGTCCTATCCAATTTCATGTCTAGCTCCCAAAGACAAGGATTGTGATTTCCAGCAATTTATACAAATAAAATAATCACTTGGGATACTATGAATTGCAGTTAATACACTCTAAAGTACATGATGGTCTATTTCAATCTAAAATTTGATGGCAATTTAACGGTGAGATCCCGTTTCACTAACTTGGTTGCGATACAAGGTTTTGTTTTCTTGATATCAGAAAGAATGTCTTCTTCTCTACCTGTAACTTTTTTGGTATTGCTTGTGCGAGGCAAGAAGCGTGAGCTGGCACAGGCCTGCTGGGAATCCAATCTGTGTGTGCAATGTGTTATAGGCCTGTCACACCAAATTGTTTATGGTGAGACATTCTTTGACTTCTAGACATTTATCAAGGTCATGCAGCTGTAAATGACCTTCAGTCTGAGAATTGAGAACATTCTTTTCAAAATAACTTTTCTCTGAATACGGTTTTGTTAGCATGAAGTTTTCTTAGCTACTTGAGAAACTAGCCACCAAATTTCAAGGACAACAAATTAAATCAGACATGAGCTCTAGCCAGGGAACAGCAGAGGTAAGAGAATCAGTCTTTGACAAAATGTTACATTCAAAATATAAATGGGGTACTGATTATGTATAACATCAATCAGCAGAAGGTTAGAATGCTTAAGAGAAATAGTTGCAGAAAAAACTGGAAATAGGAGAAACATGTACTACTTTTAAGCAGAAATTATTACTGATTATAACGCAAGCAGTTTCTCTTGTCAATTAGTTTCAAAATCAGATCTCTGGAAAATTTGTAACAATCAGCTAAGGTACAATTTTGTTATATTTGAACAAGCTAGTTAGAATATCTTTAAGTTCAGGAATACTTAACTACTAGACTTGTGACTATAATTCAGCTTTCTGTTTAAAGAGAAAGGCTTTGCTCTCATATTTAATTTTCTTACTTTGGAAGAGAATTGATAGTAAGAATTAGTCTCATTTATGTGGCTATATTGTTTTAACAATAATTAATACATTCATTGAAATTTTGTTATTTTAAGGGTCATCAGTTGTAGATAAGAAGGCACAGTTTTTGTTTCCAGGAACATAATTTGTATATATTAATGGAAATTTGGGGAAAACAGTACTGAAGTAGAAATTATCTCAAGTGGCATCACTCTCCTCTGAGCAATATCCTCCACTCAAAAGAATTGCTTCCCATTCTTAAGGAGTTCTAAGATAATATAGAAGGAAAGATATAAACATGCATAAAGCAATGTGAACAGGTATAAAGCAATATAAAATACATCCAAACACAGATGATTGGTACAACTAAAGATTGAAGAGGCCCGAAACAGACTCGAAAATTCTTTTAGTCTCTGGGCTGACTTAATGTTGGAGGCAAGACGATAATAGATCAGAAGTTAATATATTATTACATCTCCCATTAAATATGTGTGATGCCTAACTGCCGAAATCTTTGCTGATTTTTTTTTTTCTGAGATGGAGTTTTGATCTTTTTGCCTAGGCTGCAGTGCAATGGCACAATCTTGGCTCACTGCAACATCTGCCTCCCAAGTTGAAGTGATTCTTCTGTCTCAGCCTCCCAAGTAGCTAGGATAACAGACATCCACCACCATGCCTAGCTGATTTTTGTATTTTTAATAGAGACAGGGTTTCATCATGTTGGCCAGGCTGGCCGCCAACTCCCGACCTCAGGTGATCTGCCCACCTCGGCCTCCCAAAGAGCTGAGATTACAGGTGTGAGCAACCATGCCTGACCAGTCTTTGCTGATTTTTTAATTAAACACTAATCTCTATTGTTTTTTTATCTGAAAGAGGATATTGTTCTGAGATTTCATAGATTCAGCTCTAGATGGCAGGATATTGGAAGCAGTATCAAACATTTTACTATGTGATTAAATTCACTTCAATATTCACAATCCTAATACCTTTTCTTGTACATCACCACTATACACAACTATTTTAAGGGTAGGAAATATGTAAAAGTCCTGTGACGGCTTTTCTCTGGGCATTAAAGATGTGCCTTTATTTTATGTTAGAAATGAATAAATATTTGGAATAGACAGTACAGATTAATGTATACATAAGGAGTATTTTATGCAACTGATTAATATATTTTCAACACAGAGAAAAGCACTTGGTGCAATTTAGAAAAAAGTAAGATTCTTTTACATGCTAAATTGTTTCAGTTCACTATATTTTTATTTACTCTGGGGAAAAAGGGAAAATCTTTTATTATCTGAATGAGCTGCTATATATTTTTTCTTTTGTCAAATGTAATTTGGATTTTTGGGAATCATATTTTAGAGCGCTTCTGGTACACACAGAGTAAAGTATCTCTGCCATTGTCATGCCTTTTCCTTTCTAAGCTACACAGTGAAAAAAACAACCTTGCCAGTTATGTACATTTTTGCATTTTCTCAACAAATTTTGAGGCATTTTTAGTTAGGAAATTTTAGTCAATTTAACTCGCTTTCCGTCATTTTCCCTAGTGTATTCAAATCTCTTTTGCTTTATGGTTATCTTAGGAGTATTAATGCATGAATATTATATGTGTATATGCAGAGAAAAATAAAAATATTGGAAAAGCAATCGAAGGGAAAAATTCATTGTTCTTGGAGAATCTACTTGAATAATTATGTTCTATTGATTAACTGTTATGAGTAACCTGTTTTAATTCCTCAGAGTTTTAGATACTATGTTGAGCCATTGGTCAAATTCCAGTTGGTCAAGTTCTATATTGAGCATTTTAAAATCCAACATGATAGGATAAATATTTAGTGCATTCGTTATTTTATTTACATGATTATGAGATCACAGTGCTTTATTCTAGATCGATATAGAAAACCTTATTTCACATCCCTGAATAGGATTAAATAATATCTCATTTCAGACATTTTACACTGACTACTAAATTGTCTTTAAAAAAAATTGCTGCGGGATCTCAGCTGTATTCAAAGGTATGTAGTTCTGGAAAGTCTATACACTGATTCAAGGCAGAATGTATTTGTATCATGCTCCAGAGGAAAATTCTGATTGATGCTGATCAATCCTAGTGGTCTCTGTTTACAGCTCCAGCCAGTGACTATGACAGATAGATGGCTGGGGGTCTATTGTAATAAGGTTGTCTTGACTTTAGAATAAGGTAGCAAGAAGAGAAGACTTTTTGCTTTATAATATTGCCAGAGCCACCTTGATAATGGCATTAATAATCAAGGAAGACAAAACAAAGAAAAATACAAAAAACAGAGCTGAAGCCTGGACTTAAGAGTTACTTGTGTTCTTTTACATGTGAGAAAACAAAATTCCTTACTTCATTTTTAAATTATAATTTCTGTTTCTTATAGTTTTAGGCATCCCAACCCTTATACATAAACTTGTGGGGATATAAGATCAATTCAGCATTTTACAGGACCATGTAGGGAAGGGGAACAATCCTCAATCACGCCTTTGGAATAATTAAAGTATATATGGTAGGCAGAGAATGGGTAGTGTATGTGGGGATCGAGGGAGGTGAAGGAACGTGTGTGAGCATGATAATAAACATGATCTCCACTGATAGTCACTTAGAATGAAGCCACGTATTGCTTTGAATGGAGGTTTTCTCTCCCCTCTCATTCTTGCCCTCTCTCTCTTTCATACACGCAATCACATATAAATATGTATGTGTGTGTGTGCATATATATATATATATATATATATATATATAATGTACATAAATTTACATAGACCCTTTTGGACCAACATGATACATTATATTTTAGAGGGGAAACACATATTCCTGGGTAATAGTATAAAATATTAAATCCTAGGAATACATGAAATAGCAGTCTTAACTCTGGTTAATAAACCAGAAGGAAAACAGAGTGTCCAACTCTATTAAAAACAGAATTGTTATCTTTAGAGTCAGAAAAATTTATAAGTTTAGTCAAAATTATAAAGTGACATGTTAATTAAATTGAAGAGGATGAAACTTGACATATACTTCTGATTTTAATTATTGTAAAAAAAAAATTCTACTATTTATTATTAGATGTTAAGGTATAGGCAATGTCCCTAGCGAACAAATTTTGATGATTCAAACCCTACCTACACTGTGTATTGCTTTTATTTTTATAATTATTTATCTTTTATTATCTGAAGAACATACAGTGTAGTATTATTTGACAAGGAGAAACATCTGTCTGGTAAAATTAGCTAGGTTTTTATTTCAGAAAGAATAATAGTTTTGAATTATTGAGCATTTCCTATATAATAGTATTTTTAATTATTGAGCAACTCATATGCATTATATTTTACATCAGGATAGGTGTGATCTCCTAATAGAAGTTCTACGAGGAGTGAGTACATGCACATAAATGTATATTAGAAAGATTGGTTAATATAGTGGTTGAGATCATCAGCCCTGAAGCGTCCTGACCGGACTCAATTCTGGCCCTCCAATTAGTTGCTTTATGAACCTGGACAAATTTGCTCATCTCTCTTTGTATTAGCACCCTCATCTGTGAAATAGAAGTGATGATAATATCTTCTATGTAAGCTTGCTGAGAGTATGGAGGAATTATTTATAATGAATATGCTTAAACACTTCTTGACAAAGAATATGTGTTCAGTAGTATTATTTTGTTTTAATCAATAATATCACTACTTGGTTAACAATAAAATAAATGTTTTGTGAAAACACAAAATTCATACATGGGACTGTTCTTTTTGTGTAATTCAGTTTCCTCTATTCTTCAAATGTCTAGTCCAAAGTACATTGTTGACATCAGTAGCTGTATCTCCACTTCTTTTTAGCCTCTACCCACTTTTTTTAACGCTATGAACAATTACCCCCATATTAACGTCATTTTATTCCTGCGTTATAAAATCTACTTAACCTGGTCGTTTGCATCTTAAGCATTTCTCCCTCAATATGTAGACTCTATTCCAGATAAGCATGTCGATTTTAACTTCTGTTTCATGTAATTTTCTTAAATTAGTCACATTAGAGCAATTTACACCATGTCCCAACTAATGTAAAACTAATGATGAGCAACATAATAGAAGCCTTAACTGAATGTCTTGCTCTTAGATTGGAGCAAGGCAACCAGGTAGCTGATTATACAGGAAACTCCAGTCTCCATTCTTCACCTGAAATGACATTCTGCTTACAGAATATTATGAGAGCAATTATACCTCTCTGTATTGCATGTATAATTTATATTTTTAGATTAAGTCGAAGTAAAAAGGTACCAAATATATTCCATGAAAATAGTTTAAAAATACAGACATTTGTACCCCATAAACGATTTGCACAAGCTTGGGGCCCTTTTTGGTTTTCATTTGAAAAACAAATTACCATCGTCAGAACACAGGTATTTCCTGGAAGGATACTTCAAATTATAAAATTGTGATTCATTCTACCTATTTTGGTATGGATAATTACATACATATTCATATATTTTAAAGTAGCTTTTTTACTATGTCATGAGACACACTATTTAAATAAAGACATCTTGGAAGTTAAAGCTATCTTTGGGAAGAGCTGGGAATATGGAGTTCTGCTTATTTTAAATGTCTTCTTATTTTACCTTTTCTGTATCCCACTATATTCATTTCAGCCTGGCATTCTCAAGATGAAAACTACTGGGTAGGCAAATCACTTTTCTATTGTATGCACATCTTTCCATTCCTGTTACTAAAAGTAAAAGCAATACTGACTTCTAGTTCACGTCCTGATATCATAGGTTTTAAAAATATTTTATTTCAATTTTACATTTGTTCTTTGGGCTCTATAACCAGCACATTCTTTATACTTGGAAAAAATATTTTTTAACTCCATTTTTTTTTTTAATAAGCAGAATTTACCTGGGGGTTTCTCTGTAGTATGTGATGCTATTTAACAGCATTTTACCCACAGTAAAACTTCCTTCAAAATTGGAGGCAATTCTCTCAAACCTTGCTGCTGCTTTATCAACTAAGTTTATAAATTTAACATTCTAAATCTTTTCTGTCATTTCAGCATTATTCAAATCATCTTCACCAGGAGTAGATTCCAGCTCGAGAATCACATTATTTGCTCATCCATAGGAAGCAACTCCTATTCATTAAAGTTTTATCACAAGATTGCAGCAATTCAGTCACATCTTCAGGCGCCACTTCTAATTTTGGTTCTCTTGCAGTTGCCATCACATCTGCAGTTACTTCCTCCACTGAAGTATTGACTCCCTCAAATTCATCCAGGTGGGTGGGAATTAACTTCTTCCACACTCCGGTTAGTGTTGATATTTTGATCTCCTTCCGTGAAACACAAATGTTCCTAAAAGCATCTTGTATGGAGAATGTTTTACAAACCTTTTTATATTACTTTGTTGAGATCCAAGAAAGGAATAACTATCTATGAACCTATAGCCTTATATGAGATATTTCAACTTTGAAGTCGAGAATATTCCTTGGTCTTTGGGCTACAGAATGGATGCTGTGTTAGCAGATGTGAAAATAACATTTTTCTTTTGGTACATTTCCATCAGAGTTCTTGAGTGACAATGTGCCTTGTCAATCAGAAGTAATATTTTGAAATCGTATTTTTTTTTCTGAGCAGTAGGTCTCAAGAGTAAGTCTAAAATATTCTGTGAATCATGTCGTAAACAACTCTGCTATCAGGTTTTGTTGTTCCATTTAGAGCACAGGCAGAGTAGACTTCACATAATTATTAAGAATCCTAGAATTTTTGGAATAATAAATGGGTGTTGGCTTTAACTTATCACCAGCTGCATTAGAAGAGAGTTAGCCTGTCCTTCGAACTTTGAAGCCAAGTGTTGACTTCTGTATAGTCACAAAAGTTGTAGATGGAATCTCCCTCAAGTAGCAGCCTGCTTTATTTACACGAAAAATCTATTGTTTAGTGAACCACCTTCATCAATGATCTTAGCTAGATCTTCTGGATGACTTGCCGCAGCTTCTGTATCAGCACTTGCTGCTTTACCTTGCAATTTTATGTTATGGAGATGACTTATTCCTTAAACCTCATGAACCAACCTCTGTTAGATTCCAACTTTTCTGCCGCTTCCTAACCTCTCTCACGGAATTGAAGAGCATTAGGGCCTTGCTCTGGATTAGGCATTGCTCTAAGGGAATGTTGTGTCTGCTCTGATCTTCTTTTCAGACCACTCAAGCTTCCTCCATATCAGCGGTAAAATGGTTTAGCTTTATTTTCATTCATGTAGTCACTAAAGTTGATCTTATAATATTCTTCAAGAACTTTTCTTTTGAATTCACAATTTAGCAAACTGATGCAGAGGTTTCAACTATTTCAACTTTCAACAGGCCTTCCTCATCAAACTTAAATTTCCAGCTTTTCATTTAAGGTGAGAGATGTGGTAGTCTCCCTTCACTTGAACATTTAGAGGTTATTGTAGGGTTATTAATTGGCCTTACTTCAATACTTTTGTGTATCAGGTAATAGAGATGCTCAAGGAAAAAGAGTGGGATAAAAACAGCTGATTGCTGGAGCAGTTAGAATGATGCACAACATTGATCTAAATTTGCCACCTTATATGGGTGCTGCATTAGTCTGTTCTCATGCTGCTCTGAAGAAATAGCCAAAACTGGATAATTTATAAAGGAAAGAGGTTTAATTGACTCACAATTCAGTATGACTTGGGAGGCCTCAGGAAACTTACAGTCATGGAAGAAGGGGAAGCAAACTTGTCCATATTCACATGACAGCAGGAGAGGGAAGTGCCAGTAAGGGAAATGCCAGATGCTTCTAAAACCATCAGATCTTGTGAAACTCACTCACTGTCATAAGAACGGCATGGGAGAACTATCTCTATGTCTAATCACCTCCAAGGAGGTCTCCCCACCCCAACATGTGGGGATTACAATTGGATTGCAATTCCAAATGAGATTCAGGTGAGGACACAGTGTTAGACCATATCAGGTGTACTTCATGACAACACAAAACAATTACAATTGTAGCAACAAAAATCACTGATCACAGATCACCATCAACAGATAAAATAATAATGAAAACATGAAAAGTAATTTTTGAATTACCAAAATATGACACAGATAGAAAATGAACATATACTGTTGAAAAAATGGTGCCGATAGACCTGCTCAATGCAAGTTTGCCACAAATGTTCAATTTGTAAATAATGCAGTACCTGCAAAGTACAATACAGCAAAGCACAATAAAAGGAAGTATCCCTGTAATAGCACTTACACACTTGTACTTCTGTAATTCTACGTGTATAATCTCATTAATTAATTCTTATATTAGCTTAGTGCAAAAGTAATTGCACAAGCTAATAACAATAATATAGTTTGCATTATTTCTGCATGATTGATGGGAACTCTTAGCATCTTTTTCATGCATTTGTTACTTGAAGAAGAAAAAGTTGCATTGATAGAATTAATATTTCACCTCCAATTCTCAGGCTGGGCTGGTAAAGTTAACAAAATGTGTTGCTTTGCTTGGATTTTGATGGGATTATTCCCACCTCTCTTGGCCCGTTTCCTCTTCCTTATTGGCCTACTCATGCATCTTCCTTCCACTCAAAAGCAAAACCTAAAATGTGTGAAAATAGAAATCTATAGAGGGGAAGCATTCTATCTTCTCTCACTTAAGTTGACATATGACAGCATTTGAGTAGTATCATATAATCATGAATATTCATCAAAAAGAACTACCTTGGACCTTTTAAAGTATATGTGAATTATTTTGAATTTATAATCACCATTATGAATACAACAATGAAAAGATAATATTACATAATCTTTATTAAGGATGTGTGACACCAGGCACTGTGATATGCACATTACATATATTAACGTAATTATTCCTTGTATGAAACCAAGCAAACAATAATACCTACAAATTATTAAGTTATAATGTTCTAAGTATTGTGCCAGGTATAAGCCATACTTTTTCTATCAAAGTAAATATTTTGGGATTAGAATGTGGGATTTTACATGCAAAGAATCAAATAAAATTTATTTGAATATTTCTAAACTAATTGTAAAAATACAAACAATAATGAAATAAATGGTATAATTTTTATAATTCAATTTTACTGAACTTTTAATCTAATTAAACATAAATTTGGCACATGTCCTCTTTTCTTTTATTGTTTTGAACTATTCCTAAAATTAGTTTATAAGATTTGACATAAATTGTGACTGCAATCTTGGCATAGTTTCATTTTAGACTTTAGAACTGGACTATCAATTTTTAAAATGGATAGATTTTTGTCAAGCATATTAACCACAAATATAAAGTTATGTGTGTATCATTTTGACTACTTTGAAGTTACTATTTTCAGTAACTCAGGTACACACACATTCTTTTCTACATATTCATGATATATTACAGGCCAATATATATAAACTATGCACACAAAAATCTATGTGAATATGTATGATGAACTATAAACCCCTGCAGTAAGAGTTTATAGTCTAGAGATTAAAAAAGGGGGGGATAAGATTTTATCTTACTGCCCCAAAATGAATTTAACTGATAAATTGGAATAAAATTAGAAGTAATATTTTAACAGTTACGTGCATCTTATTTTTATTTCTTGAGCTAAATCTGAAATGATGTTCATTTCTTGAGTTAAAGTTCAGGTGTCTTTTGAAAATAAGATTTACTAATAACAGATCAGCAACCTTTCACAGTGCATTGTATGAGTTCCAATATGACGGAATCCCTTAAGAATCTTTTAATTTAGTAAAAGAGTAAAATTCAACATTATGAAAAGTGCACCAACTTCTGAGTTCTAATATCATGTGTTAGCTCATAAAAAAAAAATAAGAAAAAGAAAAAAAACAAGAAAAGGACACAGGGAGGGAAACAACACACACTGGGGCCTGTCGGGAGGGAGGGCATTAAGATAAATACCTAATGTATGTGGGGCTTAAAACTTAAGTGGTGGGTTGATGGGTGAAGCAAACCACCATGGTGCATGTATAATTATGTAATAAAACTGAATGTTCTGTACCTCTATACCAGAACTTAAAATATAATTAAAAAATAAAAGACAATCTGGGACATGAAAGTTGAAAAAAAAAAAGAAAACTAGAAAAAGATGTCATTCTTTTAAAACATTACATTTAAAAATACTAAACGTAAGAAGTTACCACATTTAATTTTTTAGTAAACTCAATTATGTTACAAAAATGAAATGAGTGCTTTTCTTAGGCGTAACGAGTAAAGCTGTACTTTACTTAGCTGTAAAGAGAAGAGGTATATTTAAAAATAATTTTTAGTCATGGTAGCTGAATATTGGGGTCAATATTAGAAGACTTATAATCAGCGTCAGAAGATTTGGAATAAGGATCTGAAAAATATTTCTAATAAAAGAAGCTTGAATCTTTTTTATCCCTTAATTTCAATAATTAAGAAGTTAGCTCAAACTCATTTATGTTGTTGAACAACTGAAAAGTCTTGGTTAAAATCCTTTTCAATGTGTGACTTCCATCAAAGTCATAGAAAACCATACATATCAGATTTCCTGGGGCGGTAGATGAAGGTGAGAAAGTTAATAGAAGCTGTTTGAAGACACTGAAAGGACAATTTGAAGGTAGAACAAACCTCTACAACTAGTTTTTTTGCCTACTTGGTGATTTAATTGGTGACAGAGAGGTGTCCTTCATAGCAAATATAGTCAATATTTAAAATTAACATATTTCATGATGAAATATGGAGAACTATTAAAGGGTTTTTTTCAGGTCTTTAGTATGATAACTATTGTTGGAATTGCATAAAGAATTTAAACCAAATCAATTTCTTTAATTCATTATTTTGGTAATTTAGATTGAGGTTGGAAAGCATAATTCAATTATCTAGTTAATGGATGCCACGTAGACATGGATTAACCAAGCTTTAAGTGTTCTTAGAGTTAATTATTTCAAAAAATACTCATTGTACTTTCTGACTGGCATTTGAATTATTCCCTTCAGCTGATAAAGTGTAAGCAGTATCTTTGGACGACATGGGGCATTAAAGAAAGAGTTCTGAGGATGGTCAATAAAAGAAATCTCGATATCTTTAATCTGAATATGAATCAAACTTTAAAGTGTAGAAAATAAATATAAATCAGTTAATAAAATATCCATAGTATATATGTTTCAAGCTCAATATGCCTTGTACTAGTATTATATATTATGGAATATCTGAGTTGCCATAAATGAATACTGATGTCAAAATAACCAATAGCCTGACTACTTTTGAAAACCTATCCCCTAGAGGAAAGATTCATAACTTGAAATGTACCATGTATGTGATGTGAAAGAATGGTTCACTCATGGTGAGCAGAAATAATCATTTACTTTGCAAATGAACATTAACACTAGAAAAATATTAATGATATTTATATAATAATTATGAAGTATCAGGCACTATTTTATTTTATTTTTATGTTTTTGAGATGGAGTCGCATCTTGCTGCCCAGGATGGAGTGCAGTTGCATGATCTCAGCTTACTGCAACCTCCGCCTCCTGGGTTTAAGCCATTCTCCTGCCTCAGCCTCCAGAGGAGCTGGGATTACAGGTGTGCACCATCACACCTAGATAATTAAGCACTTTATTTCAATAATGTATTTAAATCTCAGAATAACCCTATGGAGTAGGTTACAAATAGTATGCTGACTTTATAGGTGAAAAATGGAGGCAAAGAAAGATTAAGTTACTTGCCCAAGTGACTAACTCAGCAAGCTAAGTTAGTGATTTAGTTAAGTGATGCAGCCAAAATTTTTACTTAAGAAGTCAATGATAGACTGGATAAGGAAAATGTGGCAAATATACACCATGGAATACTATGCAGCCATAAAAAGGATGAGTTCACGTCCTTTGCAGGGACATGAATGAACCTGGGAACCATCATTCTCAGCAAACTGACATGAGAACAGAAAACCAAACACCACATGTTCTCACTCACTTGTAAGTGGGTTTTGAACAATAAGAACACATGGACACAGGGAGGGGAACATCACACACTGGAGCCTGTCAGGGGTTGGGGGAAGGGTGCTAGGGGAGGGATAGCAGGGGTTGGAGGGAGTGGGGAGGGATACCGTTAGGAGAAATATCTAATGTAGATGATGGGGGAATGGAGGCAGCAAGCCACCATGGAGCATATATGCCTATGTAACAACCCTGCACGATCTGCACATGTACCCCAGAATTTAAAGTATAATAAAAAGAAAAGTAAAACAAAACGAACACATAAAAACAAGTGAAAAATAAAATTAAAAAGAAGTCAGTTGTCAGTGTTTATAATCTTACTCAAGACTCAGTGCTCTGTCATCCTTTACATTTGTGCTGCCCGTGGCAGTAGCAGACTAGCCACAATAACTACAAATTAGATAATAAACTTTGAAGCCTGCTTCCCTACCATAGCCATCACGCCTGGCCAGATCGCTCTGCCAATGCTGGTCCTGCTTCCCTGTAGCAACTGGTATTTCTCTGCCAAGAATACACTCAATAGCAGACAAACTGGCTCCAGCTGAGCTAGAGTCTCTGCTGCCACCAACCACTCAGGGGGCAAATCCAAGAAACTTCATCAACCTCTTCTACAGTGGCCTCAGCTCTGACGATCCTGGCTTGTTGGGTAGAAATGTTTCATCACTGAACATAATCTGAGAAGGTTGGGTGGCTAGCACAGGTTCTCTGAGACCCATTGTGCTACTCTGCCTTGGCTGGTTCCTTTCATGACAGGTGTATGTACTGATTAAAAACAACGACAAACACACAAACAAAATGCTCAGCTAAGCTTCCTGCAATGTGGGAAGTCCTCTCTTATCCTGGACAGGAGTGACCAGCACACAAGTATAGAGCTGGATATGAAAACTTACAGGAATGACCCCGTGGAAAGAGACTGAATTCTCTTGTATGGGTTGGCATGTGACAGACTGAACACCATATTCTGGAAAGAGGGACATTCCACTCATACCTGAATGAGAAGAAAGGCGTTTATTGAATTAATTACCAAATGGCAAATGATGAAACCGTACACTATTTCTTAATAAGAGATGTTTTCTATATTGTAGCTAAAAACTAAATAAATTCTCATAGAAATCAGTAATGCAAAATTCAAGTTGCTTCTTATTTAATTGAATAAAGCACAGTAATAATGCTAACAAAAATGCTGGTGTGACATTTGAGATTTGAGCTTTGTTGATTTTGCCAGCATTTTACATTCTCTTGAAGATTTGTTGGCTCGACCACCTGGCCTAAGTACCGAGACTGTGTCAGCCAAAAGGATGGGAAAATGAATCAAATAAATGAGACAACATAGACAGTGTTCAAATGAGTATCTAACTCTCCCTCCTTGTGAAATGCTGAGTTACACAAATGACAAGACACAAATCACCTGAATCTGCTGAAAGAGGGATAGGAGAGTGTGAGGCGTTTTAGAAATCTTCCCAGCCCTACCTTTTTTATTATGTCAGATTTTGACACTTGAAGGATACAGTTATGTTATCTAAATATCCACTTTCATAGAATGTATAAGTGCTTTCTTCACCATGATACACATATTAATTTTTACCCAGTGATCTTTCTAGCTTTGATTTTAATATACACAATTATAGATGGATTATGTAATGTGTGGTCTACCCTCTAGGTGTGCAATTGTCTGTCCTACTTCTGGAGAATAAATAATTTTGCTTTCCACAGAGCAGAGGGGAAGGTAGCGATAGAGGTCATTTTTTAAGAGAACAGAATAAACTAAAACAACTACAAAATAAATCTTCAAATATCATTCACATCTCTTTGGATGAATTTACAAGGTCTTTGAATGAATTCTCAAGGATACTAAATGGTAAAAGTTACAGAGAAATCTATTTAAATAACTTGCACTTCAGTGCTTCCAATGCCTGTTATTTAAAATAGCTGGCAAAAAATACATATATAGAGATAACATATATTCTATCCATAATTATAGACAAATATTTACTCATTTAGAATATATATGATTATTTTTGCATACTAAAACATTCATAAGCTTTTACCACTCAATAACAATTTTGGCTTCCCAGATAAAGTCTAGAAACATTGGCAAAGTATTATAAATTGAATAAGAAGTAAGGTTTATTGAATGTTTTAGGATCCACAGCTATTATGATTAGCTTCATATATTATTTTTAGTAGTCTTGACATACAAAGATAGTGACAGTTATGCTATGGTAATTTCTGATGTCCTAAATGTTTAGTTAGAAAATTATTATTTAATGATTTTTTTCCTATATTACTTTTCTATGAACAAATAATGAGTCAGTTTGATTGATGCTAAATTCCTATAATGTGTTTAATTAAATTGAGGTGATAAAGAGCAGTTTGCTACAGACTGTTTGGATTTAGTATGTGTGATCTATCTAAAAGGAAAAGAAAAAATACATCAATTACATCTCTAATTCCTAAAGGATATAATTTGGATTATACATTTCAGCATGAAATAAACATTTAAGTAATACATTGTATCTCGTTGCATATGCTATAGATAATAATGTTAAATACACATCCATAAAAATTCCTAAGAACAAGATATTATAGAAAGGAAGTTACAGTTTGAAAAGTAGAAGCAGTGAACTTTAAACTAAATAGTAATTGTATCTAGTGGTTTGAGTGCAGGAAGTAGAAAAGTTCCTATTTAAAATTTCCTTTCTTCTTAAAGAATAAGTGTGCCAATAACTTTGTTAAGCCCCATCCTATGTAGCTGTTAGATATGCCATGCTTACAGGCATGTAATATATTCTATGTCTTTGTACTTTAACCACAATATCTGTGCTCACAGGCACGTCCAAGATCTTCATTCCTTTTACCTGTTTAGAAAAGTTTTAAGTTATTAGCCGGTCGGGTTTTAGTTTAGATTGTGAGATCTGGCTCCAGCCAACGGATGTCAGACACAGCAGTAAGGATGACCCCAAATGTGTAAGGAATAAATTTGTATGTTTTTCTTTATTCATTTTAGTCTCATTGCACAATGGCTAGTGAGAGTACCCTCCTTGAAGACCAGGAAATAAAAATTGCACTGCTGAAAGATCCTTTGTCTCAGTGCTAATTTTTCTTTGTGGCACTGAGCATCTATTATTTCCAACATTGAGGAACAGTATGACGTTTAAAAAAAATATGTGGTTCAGGGCCCATATAATCCAAGTTCAATTTTGGCTCTTTAATTATCTGACTGATGTGAATCTTCTCTAAGAATCTTCATTTGTAAAATAGGCATAATAAGACTGGCTTCATGAGCATCATTAACTACCTCTTATGTGAAGAGGAATCTTAGTTTATGCCTGTTGTCACACCTGGTTCAACATATTTATACCAGGTGCTAAAATAAAGACTGTTATTAATAGTTGAAATAAAACAATCTGGAATGAGCTGTTTATGGACTGAATGACTCTGTCCTCCCTAAACTCGTATGTTGAAACTCTAAGCCCAGATGTGATGGTATTAGGAGGTGGGGACTTTGGGAGTTTAACAGAGTTAGATGAGGTCATAAGGGTAGAGCTCCCATGATGGGATTAATGTTCTTATACAAAGAGAAAGAGATCTGATCTAGCTCTCCCTCCACTTGTGTGAGGATGCAGCCCAAAGACTGCCAACCAACAATCAAATTGACTAGCACCCATATTGTGGGATTTCCCAGCCTCCATAACAGTGAGAAATAAATTTCTGCTGTTTAGGCCATCCAGTCTGTGAAATTTTGTTGCAGTAGACTGAGCTGACTAAGACAGACAGTGGGGCAGACATCTTTGTATAAGCTGGTTCTGCACAGACTCATGTAGGGCTCGTGAAACACAAGAACCTAGAACAGTTCTCACCTTAGCTCGTGGCTATACATAATGATGACTCAAGATAACTCATATTTCTTTTTCTGACACTCTAAAAGTGCTTTTCTTTAAAAGACACTAAGGAGAACACACACTGATTAAACAAAATACACTTAGGTAGGTACTCCCTCAAATCTCTGATGATGGTGGGCAGGTACTTGGTGCCCTGCTGACAGTTATCCTGTAACCCATGTAGCAAATGTCTGTGTACCTCAAGCACTAAGGCTGCCTCTTAGGTGGTCATTAGGTGAAATTATAGATTAAACAACGTAACCGAAGGAAAGAGAGGCTGAATCTCAAAGTGAAAACACCAGAAAACTAATCTAGTTTGCACTGGAGAACAGACAAGATTCATATGGATGTTCTTTCTATATGGTTTTGTCATTTATTGTCTGATCTAAATCTTTACTTGTTTTATTGTTTGGCTACATTTTTAAGACGTTATGTAAATCGTTTGTCGTCAACACCCTAAACAAGTACATGTGTAGTAAAAAACTGAGTAATAAATTGCTATGCATTAAGAAAAGTAGTGATGAATACAAAACTGGTACAAAATAGTTGTCTATCTTCTGGATGCGTGTTTGATAATAATATAATGTGGAAAGTGGAAAAGAAAAATTTCAGTAAATGTCAATTACTTTTAAGACTATGTCCAAAGATGACATTTGAAGTGTGTAGACAAAGAAGACATATTTACATATTACTTTGTGAAGCAAGACTTTATTTTACTAAATTCATACTTTTCCTAAAATTAAATTCATTCTTTTAAATTTCAAGATTTCTGATAAAGGCACAAAAGCTGAAGTCACAGTAGTGAATTATTGACTCCATACCTAAAGAGTAATCTTTTTAGTTAAATGGCCAAATGCAGAGCTGGCATTTGCATGGCAATTATGAATATCTTCCGAGAGATGTTCTGTCCCAAAGATCTCACTTGCCTCACCTGAGTCCCAATTCTGGTGGTTACATGCTTTAGATAGAAAATTTAATTCCAACACGAGTTTATTTAGGCAGTTATCAGCATCAAACAAAAATTTTAAGAAATGGACTCCATCTGGGTTAAAATAGCTAACATTATTGTAAATTCAGTTTAAAAGTTCAATGCTAAACATTAAAATGTTTTGTTTCAAAAATAATAATACAAAATCAAATTTACCGTAGGTTATAATTATGCGCAAAGTGATATTCTGACTGAATTAACGTAAGGTATGTGAACTCAGAAGTGGGACTGCTGGATCATTTAGTAGCTTCAGTGTTTTCAGGAAACTTCATAATGTTTTCCAAAATGGCTGTACTAATTTACATTCCCACCAACAGTGTGAAAGGGTTCCTTTATTTTTCACATCCTCTCCAGTACTTGTTATATTTTGTCTTTTGATAATAGCACACTGATGAGTATGAACTGATATCTCACTGCCGTTTTAAGTTGCATTTTCCTGATGATTAGTGAAATTGAACATTTTTTTTTTCATATACCTGTTGGCTATTAGGGTGTTTTCTTACAAAAAAAAATATTTATTCAAGTCTTTTGCCCATTTTTAAATTGGGTTATTTGTTTTTGTGCTATTGAGCTGCTTGAGTTCCTTATATATCTTGAATATTAACTACCAATCAGATGCACAGTCTGTAAATATTTTCTCTCATTCTCTCTTTGTTCTCTCTTCATTCTGTTGATTGCCTCCTTTGCTGTGCAGAGCTTTTTGGTTTGATGCAATCCCATTTGTCTATTTATTTTTTATTTTAGTTGCCTGTGCTTTTGATGTCCTTTTGGAAATGTATCTAAAGGGCATGCTAGTATTTTGAACAGATACCTTCACTATCGGTTTCATTGAGATTACTCACATTAGCCAAGATACAGTTTTGACCTACACATCCCTTAGTGGATATATGGATTAAAAAACACATCTGTGTATTAAGAAAGGTAGTGATAAATATAAAACTTGCACAGAATGTTTTCCCATCTTCTGGAAATATGTTTGATAATAATGTAACATGGAAAATGGAAAACAAAATTTCCTGGAGGAACATCTCAATAATATATATCACATTTATATATAGTGAAAAATATGATATATTTAATATATATGCATGCACACACACAAATGAATACTATTCAGACTTAACAAATGAAGAAATATATTCAACTGCAATAACATAGATGAATCTTGAGGGCATTATAATAACTGAAATAAGCACAGAAAGACAAATGCTGATCTTCACTTTTATGTGGAATCTAAAAAATCAAATTCATAGGAGTAGAGAGTAAAATGGTGGTTTCTGGGAGCCAATGGAGGGAAGGAGGAAAGAGAGGTTTTGGTTAAAAGATAAGCTGCAGCTAGACAGAAGGAATAATAGATCTAGAGATCTATTGTATAGCACCGTGACCATAAATGATAATATTGTACTGTATAATTGAAAATTTTGGCAATAGATCTTAAACGATTTTACCACAGGAAAAAGAAAACTCTGTGATCCATGGATGTCTTAATTAGCTTGATTTAATCATTTCACAATGTATGTGTATATTAAAACACCACATTTTGTACCATCAATACCTTCAACTTTAATATATCTGGGGAAAGATATATAAATGGAATTGGCGGTGGTACACCCATGAATCATAATCGGGTTTACAGACATTTCAGTATCTATTATTCAAAGTAAAAGCTGCTGTCAATTTAAAACGTAAACTGAGTTACTGAGTGCAATTTTTATTGGTAACCAAACTGAGGTTTAAGCTGATGTTCAGTGCAAAAAACCCTTTTTTTCAAATAAAAACTCTGATGTAACAGAGCGTAAAAATATTCTCTCTTTTCCCCATCAAACAGATTTTAAAATATACCTTCAAAGAACTGCAGTATTTACCTTTTAAAAAGATGGTATAAAAAAAAGTATCAATAACCTTATGTATTTGTTATTTACTGCTGCATAAAATACTACCACAAAACTTAGGTGGTCACAGCAATATACACTTATTGGCTCCATTTCTTAAGGTTAGAAATCTAGGCACAAATTATCTAGGTCCTTTCGCAAGGCTACAGTTAGGATTCTATCCGGGTCTGTGGTCTCATCAAAAGACTGAGGATGGATGTACTTCTAAGATCACATGCTTTTTGGCACAATTCAGCTTCTTGAGAGATATTGGTGGACTGATCCCAGGTTCTACCTGCTGTTAGCTGAAAGCCACTATCAATTCCCTGCCCTGTGCTGCCATCTCTTACGGAATGGCACCTTGCTTCATCAAAACATGAAAGCAAAATAGGAAATAGAACCCTAGAACCCGTTAGCATGTATAAGTCACAGGTAACCTAATCATGGAGATTACATTCCAAAACTTTTGTCATATTCTGCTGGTTAGAAACAAGTAGATACCATTCCTTCCTCACAGGTAGAGGATTCAACAAGTGTCTGAATATCAGGAAGTGGTAATTATTGGGAGACAACTTAGAGCCAGCCTGCCACAACTTAGCCACAGTGTATTTAAGGATTTGCTGCAATAATGAGCAAAAACAAAAAGGAAAGAAGGGATTTTTAAAAATGAAAAAACACCAGGAAAAGCAAAAGAAGCCGGGGAAGAATAGGAAGATGAGATGAAAAGAATAAAGGCAAAAGAGAAGAAAAGAGAAGAAATAAAAAAAAAAAAAAAGAATTGAGGAAAGTGCAATTAAGTGTGTGTAAAGAATTAAAAAGGAACCATTACATTGTTAAAGTCTATTATTGAGGCTAAAATAATATGCATTGAGAAAAACATTTATTTTACAAATTGATGGAATAAAGTAATCAAAAAATTAATTAGTCAAGGTGGGACAGAGAGTGAGGACTATTTTTAAGTGGATAAGAGTTTCTCTACTTAAATAATAATGAAGGAAGATGTGTATATTTTCTATCACTTCATTATTTAAAATACTGGAAAATAAATTGTTTTTCCTTAAAATAAATCTTGAGTAATGACTAACGATGTGACAACTTTCTCCAAGCTGTAAAACGTAAGTTAAGATTTGTGAAGAGAGCATATTTGCTCTTGGCTCCTTGCTAAATTTCAGAATTTCATGTATATGAGTGTCTATACTTAAAGGAAGCCTAGGCATGTATATTCATTGTACTTTACATGGTTTTTGTAAATAATTGAATGATTCAGCATTTAAAAATGCTATGCTGAGCCTCATTCTCTTATGTAAAAGTGTGAAAAATCAATAATTATTTCATAGTATCATGAGAATTAAAAACATAGTTAGAACTTTGCTGAACACTCAGGTGGTATCCACTAAATAACTGCTGAATAAAAGCATTAGTGTTACACGGCATTTTATATACCCTAGATCTAATTAAGTTAGAGGAAAAAACTGGTTCTAGAAATTTTAGCCTTCGTATCTAAGTCAACTTTCAGTTCTAAAAAACATAATTTTGTTCTAACTTGTTTTCTCTTTTATTAAATGCTAGAGACTTTGGAAAGGGTATTAAAAATTCTTAGGCCCTTCATTTATTCGAAAAGTATTTACTAAGAGCCGCTGTGTTTCAGGCAGTGTTCTTACTCCTGAGGAATGGGCACTAAAGAAGGTGAACTCCCTGCGTCTTGGAAACAGCATTGATGTACATGTGGAGGCAAGTATAGGTTCAATGCATATAAATCTTGCTTGGGATTATTTTCATACATTTATCTTTATAACTATTCTTATGAATTATTCTATAAAATTCATAAGTGGTTGTATACTATATTGACAACATAAATACTCTTAGTTTGAGTTTAAATATGCTTTGATAGTAACTTATTTCTTACTGCGTCAGAGATTTGTTATTACATTTTATCTCATGCGTTATGTCCCAGTTTCTGCAGATTCAAAATCTCTTAGATGTAGTATTTTGGCAGAAACAATGCAGATAGAAATTGAATCAAAAATATAATTCTCATAAAGGCAAGTCACGCACAGCAGAAAAAGAATAAATGGCATGCTAGCAATTTTTGCAATAATTTTCTCTCTTCAATTAATCAGACACTCAATTGTCTTGAAAAAGTATATATCATCTAGGACAAGTCATCCATCTTGGCTGGCACCTAAAGTAGATGGGCCATTCTTTATCTTATAGCACTTCAACCACATAAACCTAAAAGATACAATGAAATTCTAGACACACAAGGTTAAAGGACAGCAGAGTCAGGTTTCATCTTCTGCAATAATGTTAAATGGTCAAGGTGAGGAACAAAAGTAATATCCAGTTTTTTTGTGTGTGAAATACAAGACAAATGTGAACCAGAATGTCAAGAATGATGAATATCACAGAAGACCTCTCATATAGAAAGAAGTTTACCTGCACAGCATTTTCAACTAATAAATCATGGTTTCATTCTTTCACCATTTTTTTTTTAACTTAACAAGTAGTTTGTCAATAACTTGCAGTCAGTGTTAACTTGAAAATTTAGACTGAGATAGCCACTTATTTGACTGAATGTGGTCATTAAAAAAAAAAAAAGACATTCTGTATCACGTTAAGCAAAGTCATTGTTTATATATGTGTTGAATTTGGTGATACTGAGATATTTATGAAGTAATGCAGTTTGTACTGGATGCTTTGCCTTGCTGTCCCTGAGTTAGAAAGTCCCTATATGCATCTTTAGACATTACAGATAAAAAATATACCAATGTTTCCATAATCAGGTGAGGTACCCAGGGAGAACCAGAAACTTGAACAAATGTTCCAAAGGCAGAGGCCCTGAACCGGGCCTTAAGATTGTCATTCAATTTATTGTGTATATACAGATCACAGAAACAAATGAAGCTGGATGAACAGAAAGTAGAGGTCAGACAGCAACACACGTGACACAACAAATATGGCTATGGTTATGCTTCTAATGCTTTGCGATAACCGTCTCCTTTCACCATTTATGTTTGGTTGTTTCGATTTCTCTTACCCACAGGCAGAGGAATGCAAAATAATATTAGCTTTTATTAAATTCCACTAGGTAACTTGACATTATATTTGTTAAGGTAGCTCAGATATAAGTTTAAATTTGATAATATAAATGTCAACGTATATTACCAAATATAAACTTTATAATATAGATAAAATACAACATGAATTGAATAAAATGTATAACAATATTTCATATAAAGCACAAAATAAAATACATAATATAAAAATCAATTCAATGTAATATAAATTTGAGTTTCAGATTTATTTTAATGGAATATTCTGAAAAATACTCTTATCAAGATAATGCTTACTAACGGGTTTCTAGAGAAGGACGCCCAGTTCTTTTTCTGAGATATGGCTATTCCCTATGTGTAAGCTCTGTAGTTTTGCACATATTTGAAATGCTTATAGAAATTTCTACCCAATCAACCACATAAATCCTGAGTGATGCACAGAGTATTACATGTAAGTTCTACTTAATTATCACCCTCTGCCACCCTTAAATAAAATTTCATATTTTAAAGTCTAGGATGAGGCCACCTCCTTGGATTCCATGATTTGAATGTATAATTTTTAGGTCAAAGCCAGATCTATTCTCTGGCTCATTCAGAAGATGTGGAAATATGTCTCGCTATGTCTTCCATCTGAACCTTATTTATCTTGACTAGAAGATAGAGAACATGAGCAAAAATCTACATTTATTAGAGAAAGAATAACTATATGGGATAAATAGGACCAATTTATTTAATTTATATTTGAATATAAGTGTACAGCTAAAATAAGAATGTTGCTAGCATTAACATATCTATCTACATACATACACATACAGTTTGCCAGATGCTGCTTCAAAACATTGTCGATACACCTTGTTTATAGAAACATAATGTTTATGTGTATACACGTGTGTGTATGTGTCTGTGTGTACCTATATATGTACATGTCTGTATCTGTATCATTTTCTATTCTATATATATTATGAAAGTTAGCAATGATAGATCTATTTTTTTGGAAGAAAGAAGAAGTTAGTGACAAATCTAAGTGAGCTGCCTTTTAGTTTGGAATTTGTGCCTTTGAGTAAGTTGCTGAGATTTATAAGTAAGAGATATATGCTAAGATTTATAGCCTGGGATGTACAGTGGTGGACTGAATCATCTACATTGCTAGTCCTTAGAAGGCAATAGTCATTTTTACCTGAAAGAAATGAAACAAGTATGTAAAACATGATTTCTGGCATTAATAGACTTTGAATTTAATATTTCTTTAACTAAAGAAAACATAATCTAATTACAACTAAAATCTAAATTCATGGTCTGACACGTGGGTAGGGAGAAACAGTGTTGAATGCTGAAATATAAAAATGAAAACTGTATTCTCAGTTATGAAGAAGGCTAAGGTAGAAGGATTGCTTGAGCCCAGAAATTTGACACCAGGCTGGGCAACATAGCAAGGCTCCATTTATATAAGAAAAACAAAAAGGAATAGAATATAATATGAAGAAGCTAAGAGACTTGTCTCGCAAAGCAGACATAACCCCTTCAAAGAGTCCCAGGGGATAAAGGAATAAAGCAAGGGAAAAACAAACAAGAGAAGCCTTTGCTTTGAGCCTTGAGATTTAAAGTGCTTATCAAGTCCCAGAGAGGATTAATGAAAAATGACAAACAATTCATAATACCCTGATACGAATCTTTAATTCAACAAATGGATAAAATCTTATAATCTTTAAAATAGAAAAAAAATCCAAAAAAGTAAAGAAATACTGCCAATCCTGGATATTCCCATTTACAAACTAAACATTAAAGGGCATCTGAATAAAATTAATGGATTGTGGAGAGAAGTCATCTGTTAATCAAGAATGCAATATACAATCGTTATAATTTTATTTTAACATCAAAGGAAGACAGTATAAAATGTAAAAAGTCAGTCTCCAACGATTTACCAAAATTACCATTTAAATGTTTCTTCCAGTTTATATCTGCTGTGACATCTACTCTACATAAGCCAAACTTAGTTAT
>NW_016107350.1:1878077-1898348 GCF_001604975.1 Cebus imitator | reverse complement strand
AAAAAGTCAAAGCTGTGTCTTCCATGAATATTGTCTTTGGAGAATACTAGAAAAAAAGCAGGAATCTTCGGCAATCGTCCTTCCACAGAAATATCAATTTGAACTATCTACACACAAGAATACTTTCAAAAGAAGTAAGAAATCTAGATGGGAGATCACAGTACCTGGTTGTAACATAATAATGACAAATATGCATTGAAGCAGGAAGGTAGGAAGAATAGTCAGGTTACCTGCATCACTCTCTCCTGACCCCAAGTAGTACAGCACAAGAGAGAAACTGTCTTGGAGGAAAGAGAGGAAAATGGTCAAAGGATTTTGCCTTTGAAAACTCAGCATTGAGCACACTACCATGCCCCCACATTCTAGTCCAATACCCAAGGAATAAGACACTAGATATACCTTGGAGTCACGCAAGACCACAGAGCCCCAGGCTTCAGTTATGCACGGAGGATTCAATCATAAGCTCACATCACTGTCAGGCCAGTTTCAGCGACTTTGAGCCCTTGACAGCACTCAGTGGCAGGGAGTGAGTGCTACAGTAAGCCCCAGGTATTTGAAGCAACCCAGTGCCACAACTGCAATACTGAGCCCTGAGCATTTGGAAATACCATGCTGGCCCCATCTATCCTAGGATTCTGTTGTACCCCAGTGCCATGCCTGCTACAAAGCTTTCCCACTCAAAGCCAGTCTGCAAAGATTGAAATAAATACTAATTCAAATGTGAGACATCTACACATGACCACAAAGATCATGATAAATCAGGAAAAGATGGTATTACCAAACAGACAAAATGAGGTGTCAGTGACTGACACCAAAACACTGAGATGTATCTACTGGCTTTCTCACAAAAAAATTGAAAATTATCCTAAGGACATTCAGCAAAGTTTAAAAAAATACAGGGAAGTCATTCAATGAAATGAGGAAAATGATAAATAATCAGAACAAGAAATTTAATAGAGAGATTAGAATGACAAAGGAACACAAAAATCAAATAGATATCCTGGAGGTGAAAAATACAATGAATGAAACCAAAAATGCAATCATGGCTCAACAGCAGAATTGATCAAACAGGAGAGAGAATCTGTGAACCCAAAAACAGGTTATTTGAAAGACAAGAATAAAAAAAAAAAGGAATGAAAATGAGTCAAGAACGTTTTAGAATTTATGGGACAGCAGCAAAAGAGGAAATAATTGAGTCATAGGAGTCATTAAAATGGATACCATAGAAAAACAGAGGGTCATGAGCGATTTTTATGATCAATTCGACACGAACAAATTGGGAAAATAACTTAATACATACAATCTACCAAGATTGAGTTATGAATAAACAGAAATTCTTAACAGGCCAATAATCAATAAGGAGACTAAATAAGTAATAAAAAGTATCCAATCCAAGAAAAGCCCAGGAGTTGATGCCTTCAATGCTGACTTCTATTAAACATTCAAAGAAGATCTAATACCAATTCTTTTTCATCTGTTCCAAAAAATTGAAGAGAAGAGAACAAATTCAACAGCACATTTGACAAATAATTTATGATTATCATGTGGGATTTATTCCAGGGATTTGAGTATGGTTACCCATAAACAAATCAATAGACATGATACATCAAATTAAAAGAATTAAGAAAAAAATATGATTATTTCAATAGGAGCAGAAAAAGCATCTGACAGAATTCAACATCCCTTCATTATAAAAAACACTCAGCAAATTAGATATAAAATAAATGGGTCTCAAAATAAAGACTGCATATGACAAACCTACAGCTAATATAGATAAAAGTGTCTTCTCTAAGATATGAAAAAGGAAAAGGATGCCAATTCTTGTGTCTTCTATTCATTATAGTATACTGGAGGTCCCTTCCAGAAGAATTATGCAAGAGAAAGAAATAAAATGCATCCAAATTACAAAGGAAGAAGTTATATGACTTCTGTTTTCTGATGACATGATTTTATATGTAGAAAATTCTAAAGATTCCACTAAAGTGCTGTTAGAATTAGTAAACTATTTCAGTAAAGTTGCAGAATATAAAATCGACATATAAAAATCAGTAGTACTGTATACACAAATTTCAAACAATCTGAAAAAGAAAGCAAGAAAACAATCCTATTTACACTAGCTACAAAAATCCAAGCTATAAAAACTTGAATTTAACAAAGGAGGTAAAAGATCTGTACACTGAAAACTAAAAAACACTGATTAAATAAACTGAACAAGACATAAATATGTGGAATGATAAATCTCTTGTGTTCGTGGATTGGATTAATTAATGTTGTTGAAACGTTTATACTTCTTAAAGTAATCTACACACTTAATGCAATTCCTATTAAAATACCAATGATATACTTCACAGAAAGAGAAAATATCATCCTAAAATATGTATGAAACCATAAAAGACCCCAAATAGCCGAGAAATTTTGTGCGAAAAGAACAAAGCTAGAGGCATTATACCACCTGACTTCAAAATATACTGCAAAGCTACTGTAGTAATCAAAACAGCATGGTACTAGCATAAGGACAGACACAACGACTAATGGAAAATATCAGACAGCTCAGAAATAAATCCATGCATTTACAGCCAACTGATTTTCAACAAAGAAGCCAAGTATACACTACCTGGACAATCTCTCAATAAATGGTTTTGGCAATACTAGATATCTGCATTTAGAAGAATGAAATAAGACCCTAATCTTATACTGTATGCAAAAGTCAACTCAACATGGATTAAAGACTTAATTACAAGACCCAAAACTATGAAACCACTAGAAGAAAATACAGGGGACACCTATGATATTAATCTGAGCAATTTTTTGTTGTTGCTATTATGACTCCAACAGCAGACAACAAAAGCAAAAATAGACAAATGGGATTATATAAAACTGAAATGCTTCTATACAAAGGAAACAATCAACAGAGTAAAAGACAATCTAGAGAACTGGAAAAAGTATTTGCAAATTACACATCTTATAAGGAGTTAAAATCCAAAATATGTGAGGAACTGAACTCAATAGCAAAAACAAAATAAAACAAACAAAACAAATAGCCCAAATTAAAAATTGAACAAAGGACCTGAAAGATACTTCTCAAAAGAAAACATACAAATGACCAACAGATATATAAAAATTGCTTAACAACATTAATCATCAGGGGACATCATACCTGTCACAATGGCTATTATCAAAAAGATGAAAAATTACAAGTGTTGGTGAGGATGTAGAAAAACAAGAACCCTAATCTACTGTTGGTGGGAATGTAAATTAGTACAGCCATTATGGAAAACTGTATGAAGGTTCCTCAAAAAAATTTAAACTAAAACTACTATATGATCATGCAATCCCACTATTAGGTGTGTAACCAAAGAAAATAAAATCAATATGTCCAAGACATTTCTGCTCTCTCATTGTTATTGCAGCATTATTAACATTAGGCAAGATATGAAACTAATCTAAGTGTCCATCAGTGGATGAATAAAGAAAATATGGCATATATATATATATATACACACACACACACACATTTACACACACACACACTAGAATACTATTCAACCATAAAAGAGAAAGGAATTCTGTCATTTGTGGTAACATGGATGAACCTGAAGGACATCATTTTAAGTGCAATAAACCAGGCACAGAAAGACGAATACTCCATGATCTCATTTACATATCTGAAAACATAACTGATCTCATACAAGTAGAGAGTAGAATGGTGGCTACCAGAGGCTAGGGTGGTTGGGGGTTAAGGTGGTATTGGTGAAAGGATGCAGAGTCTCAGCTAGATAGAAAGAATAAGCTCAAGAGATCTACTGTACAACATGGTGACTATAATTAATATATTGTATTCTTGAGAAATGGTAAGAGAGTGGATGTAAAGTGTTCTCACAAAAATAATAACTATGTGGGGTGAAGCGTATGTTAATTGCATATGTTAATTTGCCATTCCACAATATATATGCCCTTCAGAACAATATATTCTACATGATAAATACATACAATTTGTCAGTTTAGAAAAACAAAAATACAAACTAAAAATAAATTAAATTGAAAAATAAAAATAGATATGAAACAGAGATAAAAAATGACATAAAATAGATCTATCAGCATACATATAATAGAGCAAGGATTAACGGATACAAATTTCTCAACCAGAAGATTCAGATCATCTCATCCAGAGAGTGTTCCCTGTGAGCAGGTATATGCAAATCTACCCCCAAAGGCTGAGGAATCTAAGGGGCTGAAGAAAGGGGATGATAAATCCACTTTCTTAGAATAAAACATTTAACAGAGATTTAAGAACAGAAGTCACGTGTTGGGGGCCACTGTTCCCACACTGTTATCCCCAGACACGGGTCCTATATCCAGAGAAAGTGTGTATGTGCCTCAGAAAGAATGTGTAGTACAACTGAAGTACTCCTCAGGGAAAGGCAAGAATGCTTAAGAACAGGATTTAAGGTAAGTACATGCTCTTTCACAAGGAACTTTAAACAAATTAAGGATTTAAGGCAAATACATGCTCTTTCACAAGGAATATGCTCTTTCATAAGGAACTTTAGATAAATTAGAAATCCTAAAGGCATTCCTGGAACTGGGGTTAGTCTGAAGTCATCCAAGATGGAGTTGCTTTAGCCTGCACAGAGGAGATTAGGCAAGTAAATTGTCATTAGGTGAGGAAAGCATAAGCACAAGTTACTTTTTTTTTTTAATAGGTTTTATTGCATTTTTGGTTTGGAGGTACATGTGAAGAACATGCAGGATTTTTGCATAGGTACATACATGGCAATGTGGTTTGCTGCCTTCCTCCCCATCACCTATATCTGGCATTTCTCCCCACGTTATCCCTCCCCAACTCTCCACTCCCCACTGTCCCTCCACTATTCCCCCAACAGACCTCAGTGTGTGATGCTCCCCTCCCTGTGTCCCTGTGTTCTCATTGTTCAACACCCACCTATGAGCGAGAACATCTGGTGTTCTTGTGTCAGTTTTTTTGTTCCTTTGTCAGTTTGCTGAGAATGATGGTTTCCGGGTTCACCCATGTCCCTACAAAGGACGTGAACTCATAATTTTTTATGCTGCATAGTATTCCATGGTGTATATGTGCCACATTTTCCTTGTCCAGTCTATCATCAATGGGCATTTGGGTTGGTTCCAAGTCTTTGCTGTTATAAACAGTGCCGCAATGAACATTCGTGTGCTTTTTAGATAGTGAACAAAATGGCCTTGAGATTCTCTCAGTTTCACTAAATCTTAGACAGGTTTCTTCCCGACTATAGGTCCATTTCCCTCTCTTTTCTTACGTTTACTTTAGAAAATTTGCAATTATTTATCTGCCTCTTTGAGATATAAATCTTCACTCAACCTCTTGCCAGTTTTACAAGGCAGGAACATCTTTCCCAAGAACCTGCGAGAATCCCTATGAAGTGTCATCATCAAGAATGACAGGGCCTCTGTGTCCCAGTTTCTGTGGGTGAGTAAGAGCCTAACTTCAATAAGCAGCAATCAGCGTCACAGATGGTCTAATCACCTGGACCACCCTCCCCACTAATACTTTTCCATTAGCTCCTCCAGTTGCTTAAAAACCCTCTCAACTTTTGTTTCAGCAAAGTTGACATCACTTCCTCTTCTCTATTGCAACAGTCTTGAGAAAAGTCTTCCTTGCCTGTTTACTTCATTGGTGCAATTTTACTTTTCATTTCTTTTCTCTTTTTTAATGAGTAATATATTCCTAGAGAAGGAACTTAGATAATGAAAAACCATGATAATAAAATTCACTGTACTTCTGATCAAGAATATTCAAACTAAATCCATAATTTTCTTATTTCAAACTTCAAATCTGATAAATTTAAGTGTTTGACATTGCATACAATACTATAATAAAATGGGCATCAATTGGAATCTAAATTGCTATGAAATTTTTTGGAAAAAACCTGCAGTATATAATAAAATTATAAATTCACACCCTTTGAACTAGAAAAACTACACTCATTAATCCAGCCTACAGAAATAAAAGCACCAATGCCTGGGGGAATATGAACAAAAAGTTTTAGCATAGTGTTACTTTAATGGAAGAAATTTGTAATTAGTCCACATAATGGCAAGAGGTTGAACAAACATGTGTTGTATCTACAAATCATGGAAATTCAGAGGTCTTTGAAAATGAATGAAATGTTTCTTATATTGACAATAACTAAATACATATGACTAATATGGAACGATGAACAAAATATTAAGAAATATAAGGTGCTGAGTGGTATAGGCTATATGAAATACTACAGTTAAACAACAAAAATCTCTATGTTTCCACAGAGGCATAAGAGAACAAATACCAGCAAGTCTAGACTGGTTTTTTAAGGTATTTGGGAATAAGAGAAACATTAGAAGGGACAAGTACCAGTTGTATATTTTTAATAAAAATTGCATTATTTCCATAGGTATTGTGAACACACATATATATTTTTTACTTTAAAATATCACAAAACATTTCTATAAAAATCTAATTTTGCAGACATTGACTAATTCCGTATGGGCTCATTAAATGGACACTAAGTTTATGATATCAATAGGAGAAAAACAATGCTTAAAGGGAAAAATATACGACACTTGCATATCTTTATAAAAATGTATTTGAAAAATAATAATATATATTTACTGTGCAGTAACACAAGCCAATAAACAAATGAATTGTTGATGAAAGCGGTAGGAAAATGTCAAACTAATAACTCACAAAAACACAGGGTACGTGAACTAATTTGCTAATCTACCTAAGAATATCTGTGTTAGAGGAAATAAAGAAAACCAGAGATCTATTCCAAAACACATTCCTGGAACCATGTCTACTAATTAAATACTAATGTATGTATCTAGTTAATAAAGAAGGATGTGAGGGTATCACTGAAATGGTATTTTGTATTAACTTTTTCTGTAAACCATGAATATTAAAGTAAATATTTATAAATGCAATGATTTTCAGTTTGTGATGAATACTTACCAAGTTAGAGAGAAGCTTTATTTTGTAATTTACTGCTATCTCCCATAATTAAGCTTTAAAGGTAAAATCAGTATTGAACTGACTAAATAGGAAATATTTCTAAATAAACAATTGAGTGGGCATTAATTTTTCTTAATTTGCCTTCTCTAAATTCAAATGTACATGCTATTTAATTTAAATAAATTGAGTTTTATTAATTGAAAAAATAAAATTGCCCTAATCTGCTTGAAGAGTAAAGTTGGTTCTGGTTTCAGAGCTTACAAATGATTTCAGTAAATCCTTTCTAAGCGATAAAGTTTTGCTGCTTTGCTCAATAAACAATTAAATATTGAAGACAATGCAGCAGAGTTTCACTTCTATGTATAGCACCATTAAAGCTTGAACAGAGAAAAAAAAATCTTTAGGATAGCATACAAAATGACCATACTCCCTCCCTTTTGAAAAGGAAGCAGTTATCATATATATTTTTCTTTCTTTCTTTCTTTTTCTTTCTTTCTTTCTTTCTTTTCTTTCTTTCTTTGTTTTTCTTTTCTTTTNTTTTTTTTGAGATAGAGTTTTGTTCTTGCTGCCCAGGCTGGAGTGCAATGGTGCGATGTCTGCTTACCACAATCTCCACCTCCTCAGTTCACGCGATTCTCTTGCCTCAGCCTCCCAAGTAGCTGGGATTACAGGCATGCACTACCATGCCTGGCTAATTTTGTATTTTTAGTAGAGACAGGGTTTCTCCATGTTGGCCAGGCTAGTCTCAAACTCTCGTCCACAGGTGATCCGCCTGCCTTGGCCTCCCAAAGTGCTGGGATTACAGGCATGAGCCACCATACCCGGCCTTCACATATATTTCTATTTTAGTAATGCATATTTCTAACAGAGTCAAATGACTCTGTTACTGTGTATTACATGTATTTCTAACTGAGTAAAATGACTCTGTTACTTTAAATTATCCAAAGGCTTAAAAAGAAGATATGTATTTATGCTGATATCTGATTAGAGTAGAATTAGAATTCATTACTTTACATTCATTTCTTCTAGACTCCTAGATTTGAACTGTTATACAATGACATATATGGCAAGAAGAACTTTCCCTCTATTTTCAAGCTACTTCTAAAATCTAATTTGCAACACCAATTGTATTTGTATTTCTAATTAATCTTCAATTATGAAATACATTAAAAGGGATTATAATATTTTCCAAACATTGTTTTAGATTGCTGGACTGATGCTGAAGAAAGGGAAAGATTTTAAACTGTATATGAAAGACTATTGATGTAAGTCAAGTCATTTAATCCCTGTGCAATTGTTACTGTTTATCTTCAAATTTTGTAATATATTTTTTATTCCAACATCAATGGAAGGTGTTATATATACATTTTCAGAAATGTAATTATAAATTTATCATACTTAATGTATGAGAATTAGTGCTTTGAAATTTTACTTCCAATAGCTTCATTATTTCTTTTAGATATTAACTTATTTTAATTTTTATATTTCAAGATTTATGCTTACGAATGCCAACTATTGCTTTTAATAGCATTTAGTGTTTGTCAATAGGAAATTCAAATAAGTTTAACTCTTCCATCTAATCCTTAACATATCTCATTTCATAGTGATGCCTCCTGGAGGAAAAGAAATAATATGATATAATTTAATATATATGTGATATATATTTCTCACTCTTAGTTTTCATGCAACACTGAGTGTTTACACACATACATATATTCATATATACACATAGTATATGCATATATTCATGTGTGTGTACATATACATATAAGTAGCGCTTAGAAAAAATTTAAGAAAGAATATGAGTATGTGTATAGATATATATAACCAACTGGTGGCCTGTTTAAACTGGTGTGTATATAAGTATATATACTATAAATATATATACACACACTCATATTCTTTCTTGCCTTTTAAATAAGTGCTATTTAAGTTCTACTCATGTTTCTATGTATACATCTAAGCAGACCTCTAATCTGCCTCTATATATTATTGTATAATATTCCATAAAGTGTGGCTGCCACATTTTTCTGTCTACTGTCTTTGAGTGACGGATTCTGTAGCAGAAGCTTTGAATGAATTCTAGAGCCATTTTTATCTCCTAATATCAATCTAAACAACATAGTGCACGTACAGCTTTTTTAACATAGATAAAACTCATATCTTCTCAAGAATCGAGCTGCCTTTAAGCATTCAGTATTTTCATTCATGCTACTAGTTGGTTATATTAGTGATGAGAGAGAGATTTAAATACCTCCTAGTTGCCAAGATATTTGCTATGGCATGAAACAAAACAGGAAGCAATTGATAAAGTGCAAATAATATCAGTAAGCTGTAAATATCCAAAGATTTCATTTATGTTTCTCTAAAAGATCAATACATACTCTGTGGTGTATCAACAAAGAAGCATTTGTTTCACACTTTCTCTTGACCCTATATAATTTATTTTTGGGTAATGCAAATTAATAACTCATTACACATTCATCCATGAATTCAGCCACTAAAAACATTATGGTCTACTATAATCTAGAAACTGTTTTTAGAGGTAGGGATACGGCAGTTAATAAAACAGAAATCTTAGTCTGGCTGATCAGGAAAGGACTCATTTTAGAATGTAAGATTTAAACAAAGACCTAAAGAAGGTGAGAAACGGAACCATATTCATATCTGAGAAAAGAGCATTTGGAAAAATAAAGAAAAAGTGCATACCTAAGGACAGGGAACATGACTGACAGGTTAGCTGTAAAGTAAGGAAGCCAATGTAGTTAGAGAAATTGGTAAGGGAGAAAAAGGACATGGGGTGAGATAGAGAGCAAGGGTGGAATGGTTTATCTAGGGCCATGTAGTGCCCTGGAAAGACCTTTCCTTTAATCTCTGAATAAAAGATGGGGAGCCAATGAATGCTTTGTTGCAAAGAAGAAGAAAAATCAAGTAGAAATGTTTTGGAGTGCTCAAGCGATTGTGGACAAATTTGTAAAAATTATAAAATTATGCTGCAAAAGAAGTTAGCAAATTATTATTTAAATTGTTATGTAAGAAGTAGCATGGTGTAACGCAAAGAACTTGTTTGAAAGAACGTGAAAATGAGGGATTTTTGTCATGTCTGATTAATTATCTCTATGAGCCTGAATAAGTAAAAGAATGTCTTTGGCCTCAGCTTTCTATTGGCTGTGAGAGATGGCCAGGTGTGATTTCCCAGCTCTAAATTTCTATGACTTTATGCTCTGGATCAACTCTTTATACCTTATTCCAGTTGCTAGATAAAGAAATAAGTAGTTGTATTTTACTTAATTAGTCCAATTGTCTTTTATTGTTTGAGAAAAAGATATTTTAATTTCCCTCATTGTTATTTTTCTTGATATTAGGTTAAAAAAAGGCATTTAGTGATAGGAGATGGAATAATAATGTTTTTAAATGTTCCTTTTATTTTTTCTTCTTCTTCTTTTTCAGAGTCAGACACTTTTCCAGAAATTAATTCCCAAGCAAATTAACTAAAACATATAGCAGACTTTTATTCAAGTGCATAGATATTAAGGATGACAATAGATTGAGAGATTATAATATCGCATTTTAAAATGCGTATGTATTTACTTAAGCTAGGGTAGATGGAATTCAAGTTAGAACAGTAGTAGGCGTGAATAGGAACAGAAAGAAATGACATTTGGATGAAAATGGAGTTGCTCCATATAAAAATAGCATTGTCTAACAGGCACATCTATTTGCATTAAAGATGTGGACAGCCAGAAGCCACAAAGTAAAAGTGTGGGTGCCATTGGGTCTGTGGTATGCACTTTGGCTATGTAAAAGCTACAGCTATGACAACAGCATTTATTAGAAATCTGCAATATGTATGCACTGGTTCCTCTCTGAGTAAAACTTCTAACTAGTTCTTGATTTTTTTTAAGACTGTCTAATATTAGCCCAGGAAAGTGGATGTTTCTTCCATCTGCAGTTCCAAATTATATTTCCTCTTAAATCTATCCCTTCCAAAGGTCAAAATCTTGAACTACTCTGAGAATTCCCTACCAGGTTATTACAGCTGTCACTTTCAAAGAACTGATTACCAGCCCTGCCTTACTCCAGTTTTCAATTGAAATACATGAATGACAACAATTTTGAAGCTGTACATTTTTAACCTTCTGCACCAAAGCTCAGTTCTCAATGTAACATATTTCATCATAATGCTGTGAAATGTTATGAAACATTTCTCAAATATATGAATGCAGCCATTAGAAAACTGATTTTTGGACTTAGTGTGTGTAATGTTGTTTCCATACAGAATCCCTAACGGTCATACGCAAAACTCAATCATTTCCTAAATAGGTTTGGTGGTGGTGTGCTGTACAGAGCTAAAATAGAAAACCAATAACATTTGTAACTTTATCAATTTTCTCTCAAAGGTTAAAACTGTTTTCTCAAGGTATATAATTTGAAGTTAAATATGAATGCATTCAATTAAACAATATTTAGTACATTTCATATGAAACGAGTATAAAATGAATTAATATTTTGCATAGCAATAAGACTATTTTTGACAGTGTTAACCTTAGTCATAAAATAATACAGTTCATTTCATTTATAACAGCAGCGAAGATATTAAAAATTGTGTGGATGTCATAAACCTTGTCTTTTATTTTAGAGACTAGTTCAGCAATGTATTTTTATTGAACAAGATTTTCTATCAAGGAATATTTAAATTCTACTCAGGAGTCTTGAAACGCTGTTGGTCAGATGCTGGAATAAGGTGGCTATTAACATGTGTGAAGTATTGCCCTTATTCCCAAGAGACTTTCTACTAAAAGAAAAAAATAATTTGTCCATTTATTCACCAAAGAGTTGTCAGGGCCACGCTGTGCCCCTGGCACAGGTAACAATACCAATGCAAAACTGATACAGCTCACAGCAATGACAAGGAAAGAAACATTGCCATCAAATATGTAGTGTGGATGCACAAACAAAAATGACTAAGGCACCACATGAAGAAAGTGTCATTTGTGAATCATCAAATAATAACAAAAAAACCTGCATTCTACAAAAGAACCAAGTAAATTTCAATCACAACGAAATATACTAAAAGTTTCATTGAAACAGAGATTTAGGCTATCACTTTTTATAATATTGAAATTTAATAACTACCTAAAACAAATATTTTTCATCCACTTTTTATTTTATTTTAAGACAGGGTTTTGCTTTGTCACTCAGGCTGGAGTGCAGTGGCTTGATCTTGACTCACTGCAACCTCTACCCCCTGGGTTCAAAAGATCCTCCCACCTTAGCTTCCCCGGTAGCTGGAACCATAGGTGCATGTCCCCATTCCCAGCTATTTCTTTTTTTATTGTATTTTTGGTAGAGAAAGGGTCCCCCCATGTTGCCCAGTTTGCTCTCAAACTTCTGAGCTCAATCTGCCCACCTTCACCTCCCAAAGTGCTGGGATTACAGGTGTGAGCCACTGCTCCCAGCCCATTTTCTTTATAAGAGCATGTAGGTTTAAAAAACCATAAAATTATTCTCAAACAATTAAATAGTAAAATAAAAAAATATATATTTTTAGTTTATATGTTACACATATAGATTGTGATTAATTTATAAAGATAAAATTCATTTTAGGCACAAGGTCAAGAAAATAAAAATGGATTGAGAGTAAAAAAGCAAGAAAGAAATGAACAAAATTAGTATATCAGCTCTGCATACACACACAGAGACACATGCATGTACATAGGCAAGTTAGTGCCTTTGTCAATAAATAACAATACAAATATCCCAATCAGAGACAGTATAAATTGCATGTGTATAATCTGGTAACCTAGTATATATTTCTCACACCTAGATGTGAGAAAATGTCATCAAAATTATACTAGGAGGCTTATTTCATAACACTGCGGGAGTGTGTAATTATGGAGAATGAGTAGACATTTTTCTGGGAAGGGGGTATGGAATTCTGCCTTGGATACGTTGAATTTAAACCGTTTGCAGGAACTCCAGATGACAATGTCAATAAGGCACCTTCAAAGTAGAAAATGCAATTCTCAATTTTAGGACCCTCTAAAAAGATTTGAATAATCTACATAGATGTTCCAGTCATTGGAACATATACAATTCTAAAAAACATGAGAATAGCTTAGAAGGAACAAGATTATCAGTGTACGGGTCTCTCAAAACATCTGTGTCTAGAGAAATAGGAAGGCAAAAAAAAAGTAATTTTGGAAATAAGAATAAAATCAACTGTTTTTATATGTCCCCTTTAAAAAGAGGACATCATCATGAATGTTAAGTGTATTAGGAACGTCAAATTAGTTAAAGACACCGCACACACACACGCACACACCCAGATGCACACACACAATTTCTGAGTTAAGAGACTGTTGGCTATCTTTAAAAAAATCATTTTAATCATTACAGTGAAAGCTAACCTGGATGGTAAATGTTGAAATCTGAATGTGGTTGAATAACTAAAGAGGTGTATACTGATTTGGCTAATATTCATTTCAAAAGGGAAGAAGAAAGAGGAGGAGAGTACAGGGAACAGAAATGTAGGTACAAATATTTTAAGGAACAGTGTTTTAAATTACAAACATGAAGATAGTACATCTGATTAAATGTCAACTTGTTATGACAGTAAGAC
Source organism: Cebus imitator (assembly GCF_001604975.1). Lineage (NCBI taxonomy): Eukaryota > Metazoa > Chordata > Mammalia > Primates > Cebidae > Cebus > Cebus imitator. The sequence continues at coordinate 1,884,744 of NW_016107350.1, read as the reverse complement.
ATCTCACTGAGACAGGAACCCTTTAAATATATGAAAACACATTTTTCAAAAAGACTCTTCAGAGGGATTTAAAGAAGAAAAAGTATACATGGGCTTCGTCAATACAGTGAGGAAGGTTTGATGTTTTTCAGCATAAAAAGTCCATTCAATGAAAACATGTCACATTAGTTTATTGTTTAGGTCTAAATTAAATAACTTTTTAAATATTATTTTGATGACATCATAAACAGCAAACAAAACACTTCAAAGTGTTTTTATTATCAATGCAACAATTGGCTTTAAAATTTTGAAAATTATATACACAAGCCGCCAATAAAGCATTTTTCTAACTGGGGAGTGAGGGCTATAGAATTAATGGAAAAAATTAGACTCAAAATGTAGCATAAAGATTTATTTTTAATTATTGATATTACAATTCCTACATTTTAGTCAGCAGTAACAAAAATACCAATATTATTAGTTCACTTAATCAATGAAATATTATCACCACTAATTCCTTCTTTTCCAAATATTCTTAGAACCATGGATATTTTTAAGAGATTTCTGCCACTGAAGCCAGTTTACGATGGATTATCTTAAAAATTTATAACATTTTGGAGCTAAACAATATGGTCACTATGTTCAACTATATTATTTAAGAACTCGAAGTGGAGAACAGCTGGCTACCCTATCAAAGTCTCAGAGAAAATGTAAAGCATTGCTGAGTTGCCTGCTTGCATCATAGCTCAGAGATCATTCCACCACACCCTGATTATAGCAGAAATTCACAAACTAGTATATTTTAGGATCATATTAACCATGAAACACATTCTGTGTTTTCCAATATGAATTATACTAAACGCTTTATAACAACCCCAAAAGTATTCAAACCACCCACGCTTCTAGGAGTAAAAATTTTAGTCATAAATGAGAACTATTTAATAAAAATTATCTTTCAGATCACATATTACTTAGCATATTAATAAGCTAATTTTTACAATAATTTAGAAGTATTTTAGATAAGGCAGCTATGTAATTTAATATGCAAACCAGGACAGTTTGGAGAGTTAACCAGATGCTGTAAATAACTGTGTGGAATCCAAGGCATAAACCGGGACTGTCTTTGGCAAACCAAGACACATGGTCATCCTGGCCACAGGTCACACTCATTTGACTATTTCTGGCTGTTTTACTAGAAATGAGACAGCATAAAATTATTTCCATTAATTCTTCCTGTTCATCATTTCACTACTCTGAGCTCTTTAGAGGAACAATATTTCGATAACCTACTTTTATGAAAGAAAAGGTGTGTGTGTACATGCACTTATATTGACTTTTTCATTTGGTTATTAGTAGGAAATGCTTCTTTTGCTATGCACGCTCAACTCCAACTTCAAAGTCATATACGTATGTATTATTTTCTTGGCTCAAATCCAATACTATTAACTAATGAAACGTGAAATCAAAAAGGCACAAAAGGGCTAAATTGGAAGCAGCAAAGTCTGATGATGGCATTCAGCATTAAAATACATATGCAGGAGACATGAAGGTGAAGAAACAAACTTTTGTGTATCTTATCCTGTGTTTGTAAATGATAGAACGTGAATAATCACTAGCCATTTTCATTTAAATGTACAAGTTACCCTTGAACATCAATTATAATCTGAGGACATAAAGCTAAGGCCTGACAAGTGTGTATGTCGAAAGTCCATTAAAACATAAGCACTTCCCCATCAAAGAAGGAACAAGGAAAGCATATCCAGGCAATTGGAACACCTTGTCAGTTATGGATAAATTGGGCAAAAAAGAAACTACCTTGACGTAAGGGAGGCCACATCCTAGAAAGACTGCTAAGGGGACAGAACCTTGATGTCAATTTGGATTTGTCTCCTGCAACCCTTCAAAAATACTATAGGGCCCAAGGTGTGTGGCAGAGTTAATTTATAAATATTCAAATGCCAAGCAACAAAATAATTGCTAAACATATTCTCATGCCATAAACAGTTTTTTAAAGTTTTAAATCAGAATAATTAAAAATTGTCTCTAAATTAGATCTACAACATAAAACATAAAAGATATTTTGGATTTGTTTTAAGTCCCCAAATACAAATTTACACTAATTATTGATTCCTGAGCTACAGTCCTGATTACCCTTCTATCTGTGGGAGATAATCATCTGGTTCATCCACTGTTCCCTCCAACACAATACTCTCCACCTGAATGTGTTGCTGTTTAACACTGTCCATTTTGCTGCTGCCTCTTTTGAAAACACAGGCTCAATTCAGGCATTTAGGCATTGTGATCACAGGTTGGATTCTCAAAAGCAGATGCTGAGATAGTGTCTGTGCGCATTTAAAAAAAAAAAAAAAAAACTACTGCCATGTGTTAAAAGAAGAGAAAGAAACAGGACTGGGCAGAGGGACTGGTCAAAGTGCCACGCTGGCTGCAGGAAGCCACGGATAAAGTTCTAGAGCTAGAATGGCCATCTTCAGATGGTCCCTGGCCACTTGAAAGTGGCTGGGTCATTGTATCCCCTCTTTGATCGTTCACTGGATGCAGGCTGCTCTGGGAAGGGCAAAACCTTGGGAGATGGGGAGCCCTAAGTGAACTGGCAGCCACAGGCAATCTGATGGCCCCACTGGAGGCAGCAGGTCCTCTGAGGATCCATCACTGAATTCACCACATTCTATATCTCACTCCCATATTCAAGCAGTCACTCACTAGGTCCAGTAAATGCCGACTGTAAATGTTTTGTGTCTGCTCCCTCTGTTACAGCTTCGCTGCGACTGCCTTGATCCTGGCTGATCTTCTTTCTTAGGATTTGTGTCCACTTTCTTGCCCATTTTGACGCTAAGGCACCCTGGATGATCTTTCGTGAACTTCTTAAATTACATAGCACCTTCTCCCAGCCTCCTGGATAAGATTCATGCTGACATTGACCAACCTCTTTAAACACCTGTTCATCTACACACTGACCAACTGAACTATTATAATTTTCTCTGTGTGCCCTGCTCTTTAATGTCTTTATACTTTTGTTCAGGCTCTGTCTTCTGATACAAATGCTTTCTCTTGCCCCTCTCTACTACAAGAACCCTTCTGTCCACCAGTCACAATTTATACTGTTATTTGAATCAGCAGCATCGAAAGCAAAATACCTCAGCACATGGCTGGTCGTTTCTTTATTCATCTGAGTGTTACAAAGGAATTCACAATTCTAGTGAAGTGCCTGGTACACAGAGACACAAAAAATATGCTTTGCCTTGTGGTGTAAGAAAAAAATACATGAGAGAGAGAGAGAGAGAGAGAGAGAGAGAGAGAGATAAATTACAGAGACAGAGATAAAATTAAGATTGGTACAGATACACAATCAGCTAGTTAAAAATGACATATTTTACTCAGAGATTTTTAAATAATACACTTGCTAAAAAAATTCTGTGTAACACTAAGAAAGTTACTTTACTTCTCTGAGTTTCTTTCTAACCTAATATGCAAAATGTAGCTAATGATACATTATAGAGATTAAATGAGGATGCTGACAGTTTCTAGCACACAATTTGTGCTCAATAAATATAATTATTACAGCTTTGGACTCTAGGGTGAGATGATGAAATTTCTGTCTGCACTACCTACAAGCAAAATAAATAACCTGTTTTTAATATTATGAGAAAAATTTGTGTGAATATCAAGTATATCAGTGCCACTTAAGATACTTCTAAATATTAGGAATAAAATGGAAAGAATGAAAATGAGATATACCATGCTTCTAAAGATCTTACAATTTTAAAATCATAGCTACTTTTTAAAAATTAGCTGGGAAAATATCATTCTTTAATGTAAAGTTTCTGTGAGTGTTTTATTAAGATACTATTTTTATCTTAACGTATACTTAGTTATATGCTAATATGAAAATTATTTCTGAGTAAAACTAAGTGGCTTTTAATGTGGATCTAGCAACCCTGGTTATAGCTCATTGGGGTAAAGCTGATTCAAAACAATTTTCTGCAGAGAATTTCCATCCTGAATGTGGATACTCTCACAGCTCACCTCAGATGACTTGAATGAGATTTCAGCCTCTATAAAAGGATTATAACCCTGCCCCACTTTGCTCCCAAAGGGCAAGGCTGTGAATTCCAATGGCCACACAGAAGAGCTGTATTCCTGGTATTTTCCAGAGAGTAAAAACTCCAGTCAATGTCAGCCAAAATTTACTAAAAGAATTATGATACTAAATAATTCTCAAGGACGCAGTACACCCTGTCTTTAAAATTGTTTTTACTAAGTTGTGATTGTGTGGTGATGCCTTCAACTTTACATAACTTTCTGCTGATTATCTTTAAAGGCCAGTGGAGTAGGAGACATAACGTGTACAGTGCTTTGAGCAAAGGTATTTCCAACTGTTTCTTCTTTAATGCATCCCAAGCACATAATATCCTGTCAGACACATCCTAGGCTGGATAAATATTTGTTAGCTATATGATTCCATTTTATTACAGTGTCCTCATCAGGAGCCCATTTGACATAAATAATTATAATTATATACCAAGAAATATTGTGTTTTTCCTAAATAATTAGTTGATTTATATATTGAGGCCATTTAAAATTACGATGAAAAGGAGTCTTCTTGCACATTAATTTTTAAAATCTTGGTGACAAACTTTTACTCCAACCCTAGTTACTAATGTGGTTCATTTTGGAACTTGTGTCAATTTACAGCTGTACTTTGTAATAACATTTTCCTCATTTTAATTTCTACATATTTTTCTTGCGTTTTAGACCTTTTTAAGTTATAGGAGATTCTAGAAAAGCAGAAAGAAAGGGCGGTTTTCTAAATTTCATTCAATTGTTATTTTAATGGGTGTTTTCCACAAAGAGTATTGCTGTAAATTGCACAGGATCACAGACATTTCCCTAACAATCATTAATCTGTCATTACTCCATCGCCATCTGCACTCCACTGCTAACAGAAAAATGGCTGAATTATTTTGACCATGTACAACTGGAATGCTGCCACCTATATTAAGAAATAGTTGTATTATTTTTATAAAAAAGATATCCTTAAGAATGAGCATGAGATTTCTTTGTAGGTAATACAACTGTTCTTAAATTAAATTAGGGTGATAGTTGTACAGCCCAATAAATATACTAAAATCCATTTAATAGTATACTTAAATGCATAAATTATATAAATATAATTTAAAAATCCTCCTTGGATTCTATGAGATAATTCAGGATATTCTCCCTATTTCCAGAGCCTTCACTTGATCATAGCAGCAAAGTATTTTTCCGTGTATCATTCACAAGCTTCAGGAACTAGGACGGGGACACCTTGGGGAGGATATTATTCAACCTACAACAATGCCCTTAAGGGCAAATACCCAAACACACACACACACACACACACACACACACACACACACACACACACACACAGTGGGAGGGGCCGGGGAGGAGGGAGGGGGAGAGAGAGAGAGAGAGAGACAGAGAGAGAGAATCACTTCCTATATGAGAGAAAAGCAGACATAGAGAAAGATATACTCAATTATGCAACATGGCAGAAACATTCAATAATGGGAGTGTTGTGAAGCCACTTATGAAACAAGGTATACAGTATTGTACCATAATTTACACATAAATACAAAGGTTAACTCAGCTAATATATTGAGACCGGCATAAGAAAAGGTAGTTCCAGTAACAAATAATATTCCAAAAGTATTCCTTGTTCTCTGAGGTTGTTGTATAAGCCTATCTGATTAGTAAAGAACACAGGAATATGTATGTTTCTATATGTTTCCAGAACTTAGAGGATTAATAGAATAACAAAAGGAAAGGGTATGTGTTTAAGAATCACAGAGCCACATACACAGAAAGTGAAAAGAGAATGAAATAGATATAAATGATGAGCCTCAAACTATTTTTCATTGTACAAATTAATGGTGTAGAACATGATGTCTTATACATATATAGGAAAGTGATTATTACAGGAAAACCAATTAACATTTCCCTCATCTCACAGTTAACTCGTGTGTGTGTGTGTGTGTGTGTGTGTGTGTGTGTGTGGTAGGAGCATCTAAAAACTACTCGTTTAACTAATTTTCACTATACAATACAATATCATTAAATATAGTCCTTATGTTGCACATTAGGTATCTATATTTATTCATCTTGCATAACTATAATGTTGTATTTACTATATTTTAAGGTTATTCACCAGGGAAGTCTCATTCCAAATGAGTTTCCTGAGGTCTAAAAAGTACCATGATTGATAGTTTATGCCAGTCATTATTCTTCCAAAATAAACCTCTTCAATAAGACCTCATTTGGGAAGAAGGAACTAAATAAAAATTCTATGTTATATCCTCTGGCTCCCAAATTCTGCTGCTAATAAATAAACGATTATCAAGTTAGAAAAAAAAAAAAAAAAACACCAACAACAGGCCGGGCACAGCAGCTCATGCCTGTATTCCCTGCACTTTGGGAGGTATAGATGGGTGGATCACTTGAGGTCAAGAGTTCGAGACCATCTTGGCCAACACAGTGAAACCGCATCTCTACAAAAACACAAAAAATTAGCCAGACATGATGTTAGGTGCCTGTAACCCCTGCTGCTTGAGGGGCTGAGGCAGAGGTTGCAGTGAGCTGAGATCTTGTCACTGTACTCCAGTCTGGGCAACAGGGTGAGACTCCTCTG
>NW_016107350.1:1824721-1878057 GCF_001604975.1 Cebus imitator | reverse complement strand
AAAAAAAAAAAAAAAAAAAAAAAAAAAAAAAAAAGCAACAACAAAATAGCAAAGGCAAAAATATAATAAATCATTATAATTATATACAGGCTCATCTCATCAACACTTTTATATCTAATCTGATTTCCACACAGGTTTACACTTTCCCTTTTGGCATTTTGAAATGTTCTTGTATTGCATGTAAGACTACCCAATAGCATCCACTCAAAAGAAAAAACAGATTGATGTTGTCAGCCATATGACCACCTTGAAAGGATGTGCAGCTTGCAGAGCACATGGTGTTGTGTTACTTACGGCATCAACAAAATGTCTGAATAACACAAGGTTTAATCATAGTCATCTTTTATCATCATGGATGTTCCCTGGGCTCTTTTTAATCTGATGATATTGAAATGTGCTGTCCTGATTCTTTAGGAATTGGGGCAAAGTCACCCTTACTCACCATCTGAAATCTCAGATGGTCCTTCCTACCCAGTAATAAAAATGAAAATTATTTTCCTTGGCAACTCAAGCAGCATTCTGCTTAATTATGTGGATGTAATTCTTAGATTATTTGCATATTTTATAGCTGGAAATACCTTTACTGCCAGCTGTTTCTATAAGTTTCTTAACATATTATTTTATATTTACTTTATGTTATTTTGTCACATTTTAAGAACTTATTTAAATCATTGGAAATTCTTTCTGTTACAAATAACGATCTAAAGGGACGAGGCTATATTCACACAAGTAGAGAGTTTATTTGAGCAAAGCTTGAGGATTACAACTGAAGAGGATAGATTCAAGTTGACCTAAATGTGTACTCTGATTAGGAGCAATTATAAGTAGGATTTTAAAGAAGAAGAGGCAGTTTCTAAGTTGTTTACCATGAATTTACATGAGAATAACATAACATAATTTATTGATTGGCGTGCATTTTTCTTTGTATCAGAAAGTCCAGGAACATAAATGCTATTCAGGAACAAAACTTCTTTAAACAATTGCCTCTAGGCATGGGTACACGGTGGTGATGAGGTGGTCTCAGGAACTTCATGACTGAAGTCTGGTACTCATGTCTATTTGGACCTGATAAATTTCACGTACCAGCATAGCTTAACTGTTCTAAGAGATTTTTCTTTTATCACAAGGCAGATTCTATATACATTTAAAAAACATGCTTACATTTTAAAATTAATTTTTACAATATTTATATGTGGTGACTCTATGTGAAAATAGGATATGTCCCCAAAACTATTAGTATTAGGATATATCATGGAGTGCTAGCTTATAAATGTAAGCTAATGTATCCACAAATAATTGAATTAGTTATTTTTTGAAATATTTCTAAAATGGCTCCCACACTATGCTGGATTTAGAAGTAGATATATGAACCTTGATCAAAAAAGGGGTGCATTCAGAATACATTACTTGCAAAACGATTATACATTATGGTTAATAAAATATATTAGATATTTACAAATCATCAACTAAAATGATTTTTTAGTAGATATGTTATCAAATTGAATATAAACATATTGAATACATATTTTGCAAGATGTTACCATTAGGGGAAACTGAGAAAAGAATACATGAAAACTTCTTTTATTTCTCTCAACTTAATGTGAATTTGCAATTATCTCAAAATAAAAACATTAGTTAAAAATTTAGCTAACTCTAGAAAAATGAGAATTAAAAAATAAATATACCCTTTTGGTTTTCTTTTAAAATTTTCTAAATTTTAAAAGAAAATTTATATGATGATGTATAAATTTATATGATGATGTATAAAATAATGAGTATTCACTCATTATTTATTCATTTGTTCTTACAGATTTTTCAGTTCTTTTCAATTCACTTAATTACTTATTAATTTAAAAAGGTATTTTGTGATATATTTCACTTGGATTATTTTATTTACTGTGCTTTATTACTGCAAGTATTCCAAACTGATAATAATGAGGAACCTAAATAGTCTCTTGATGTACATACATAAGTTAGACAGTTAAAAAGTTAGAGGAAGGCCGGACATGGTGGCTCACACCTGTTATCCCAGCATTTTGGGAGGCCAAGTTGGGTGAATCACCTGAGGTCAGGAGTTCGAGACCAGCCTGACAAACATGGCGAAACCCCATCTCTACTAAAAATACAAAATTAGCGATACAGGGTGGCACATGCCTGTAATCCCAGCTACTTGGGAGGCTGAAGCAGGAGAATTGCTTGAACCCAGGAGGTGGAGGTTACAGTGAGCAGAGATCATACCATACTGTGAAATTAAAATATTGTCTGATTCTTAAATAACAACCAAGTATATGATGTAATTGATTTTAATTAGTTACTTTTGAAACTAGAGGACTAATCTGTAAATGTACCTCATGTTTTGAGACTCCAAAATTATATCTGTATCTGTAATATCCTATGATTATAACCTTGTGTTCAATCTTTTAAACATAATAAAAACAAAATAATAAACAAGTGATACATTTTGTCATTTCAATATGTAAAAGTTCTATAATGAGGTTATTTAATACTATAATGATATATAATTATGTTCAAGTAGGAAAAAAGATATGTTAGATGAACATTGCCAGAAACTATGAATGGGCTACATAATTTATTATTTTTCCTTCTGCTTTGGGATGTATGATTTGGGTTTTCTTTAAGATAGTGATATCAGAACATTTTATGTGTCCAGATACCAGGAGGCATATTGCTGCTCTACTAGATGAGAAATGTATCACTTTAAGGAAATTAGTGGACTATTACACTAGATAGATTAACTATTAAAAATAAGCCTAGGCTGTAATCCCAGCACATTTGGGGAGCTGAGGAGGGTGGATCACCCAAGCTCAGGAATTTGAGACCAGGCAGACCAACATGATAAAACCCCATCTCTACTAAACATATAAAAATTAGGCGTGGTGGTGGGTGCTTGTAATCCCAGCCACTCGGGAGGTCGAGGCAGGAGAATGGCTTGAACCCAGGAAGTCGAGGTTTCAGTGAGCAGAGATTGCACCATTATATTCCAGCCTGGGCAACAGAGCAAAACTCCATTTCAAAAAAANAAAAAAAAAAAAAAAAGGAAGGCTAAAATATTTTATTACAGATATTATTTGTACCTTTTGATTGAAAAAAAAACCATATTCACAGATATATAAACACTCATATATCTACATATATAACATGTATTCATAAATATACATACACGTGTATTTAAAGAGATTCGAATACAACCAACCAGGAATACAGAGAAAGACAAAGTGATAGAATGTCATACATTAGTAGTTTTTGTTAATTTGATTGAAATCTGAGTATAGTTCTTATAATTCTGGTTGTTTTCACTTAAAAGAAGTCTAAAATGACTATATATATATATATATATATATATATACACACATATATATGATGTAATTGATTTTAAGTAGAATTCAAAGCATAACTATTTGCACAATAAATACTTCTTGTTCATGGCATAAATTGCACTAACAATAGACTTTATAATAAAAATTAGTAACATAATAACTTGTCTTGATGCCAAGTGGCATGAACTTAAATTTTATTTCTAAGCAAAGAGGGTGCTTTAGGCAACTGTGAATTGGCATCAGTGTGTTGACATACAGCAAGGTTCACTTGCTTTCAGTATTTTTGACCTACAGTTGTACGTCAGTGTTTAGATAATAAGTCCCATAATCATCCAGGCAACAAGGCAAAGGATACATTTTCTGAACCTGTCCGCACAAGTTTTTCTTTCTTCCAACTTAATTTAAAATTCCTGAACACTTAATGGGGAAGAATCATTTGAGTTACTTTGAGAAAATTAAAAAACTGAAATAGCCTTTATTTTGAAAACAATCAGTAGAGTAACTTCTACGTGCCAAGTGGAGTGTCAAATCAAATCACTTTGGAAAGTGGTCCTCATGTGTTTAGGTTTTATTAGCTAGTGGGAAGAAATGAATTCTTGTTACCATCTACAGGTTTGTTGCTAGTATATTAGAGTCTACAGAGACATCACATGGCATCAATAAACCTGGCCAATTTGCCTTTTTTGGGCTGCCTGTGATATCATCAGCTCCTGACTTTTTGCCTCCTGCAAAGATTAGCACATTGCCTTGATGATATACTATTCAGGAACATATGTGCACTGTTGCAATCAAACTGTCAGCTCAGAATCAAAGTTCATTTCCCTCATGTGAAATGTGCAGGGGGAGGCTCCCTTATCCCTATATGAGTATCATTTATCAAAGTTCCATTTGAAGATTGCATGGCCTCCAAAGTATTATAATTTTGTTCCCCAAAGAATGCTCACAAAAGTTTAATGTGTCTGGAATTGAGGCAATCCAAGTAACAGGAATCAAGCTGTACCTGCAGCCATTGCCTTCTCAGCCTTCAGGCACTAAGGGGAGATTTTCCTCCAAGAGTCCTGCGGTGCCAGCCTTGCAATTTGCCTTTGGAAGGAATCTCTTTCAATTTGTCCTCTTCATTCAAACATTACATGCTTGTATATGTACATGTGCATGTGTGTGGGCATACTTATCAAATGTTGAGATTGTTTTAAGTATTTATATATGATGATCATCAGGCTTGTGTAAACCAATCATTAAAATATGCATGCCTGGTAGGGAAAAAAAACTGTTAATGGCTTTACTCATATAATATATGTGTCAGTGTCTCTGTTTTGGAAAATAAAATAATTCAAAATGTTTTAAGAATCTGGAAAAAAGCATAGGATCATTTACGACAATCTTATGTAGTATGACTTTACATTACCTTAGTTTTCAAGGGCAAACTGAAATTTCATATCACAGCCAATCTGTGCTATGTGGCAACAACCACCACAGAAAAATCAGAGCTACTTAGACTTTAAGATTTACAGCAAATCAGGAAATATTTTAGAGATGCTAATTCAGCACTGTGAGTTAAAGAAAGGATAAGTAATATATACGGGTGCTCCAATTATGAATTAGAACAGAAATAGAATCGGTGGCGATACTCTCATAATAGGAGAGAAGAACGGAGTGCAGGAGAAGCAAAGGGTTAGCTTGAAAACTGGAATGTCAACGTCTCTCATTCCCTTTTTAGAAAGGAAATGACAGAGCTCACCAAATACCTCAAGACCAACATCCTCTGTGGGAAGAAAAGGAAAAAAAAAAAGGCAACACACTTTCCACAGATGCTAGCAGCGCAGTATGGAAATTTAGGGTCTGTCTACTTGGAAAGGCAAACTTCTTGGCTTATAAGAATATAGTCCCTCTCCCAGAGCCGCATTGCTCAACACCGTAATAACTGATAGTACGATGGTAAATAGGAAGAATTCAATAAAATCATGAGGTTCATAATGCAAATGGAAATTAATAGAAATATAATATTGTGATTAGGCTAATCACATATTTTTCAAACATATGGCCAAACTATATTTATAAATTCCTTAGTAAATTATTTTCTCATATTTGTTTGTTACAAGGGTATATGAACTGGATGAATAAAACATCACCCTTTCCATTGGGATCTTTTCAGGGTCCCTGTAGAGACAGTGATACATGTGGGAAGAGGGAGGGGAAAGGAGAGAAAGAAGAAAGGAAGGGGGAAGAAAGAGGAGGGAGATCAGGAAGGGTAGAGGAAGAGGGAGAAAGGAGAAGGGAAGAAGAAAAGGAAGAGAAATAGAGGAAGAGAAATAGAATAAAAAGAGGAAGAGGGAGGGAAGAGGAGAAGGAAGAATGAGACTAACTGATACTTACATCTATTGAGCAGTAGGGGATATTTGGGAGACCATATTCTCAAGTCTTTAGCCTTAAGCTAATGAAACTCTTCTAGAACGAAACCCACTTAGGTCTTCCGTTATTCTGACCCAGGATGAGGGTTTGAGATTTGTTCTCTATCATCAGTTTCTGAGTTGTGTCCTGAGAAAGTAGAAAAATCAGAAAACAAGGGAGTAGGGAACTAGAGAGTAGGAAAAATCAGAAAACTACAAAGTAGGGAAGAACAGAATTAGCCAATGCCTGAGAAGAAAGCTGAAAATATAAAATATCAGGAGACAACAGATGCTGGAGAGGATGTAGAGAAATAGGGATGCTTTACACTGTTGGTGGGAATGTAAATTAGATCAACCATTGTGGAAGACAGTGTGGTGATTCCTCAGGGATCTAGAAATAGAAATACCATTTGACCCAGCAATACCATTACTGGGTATATAACCAAAGGATTATAAAACATTCTACTATAAAGACACATGCACACCTATGTTTATTGTGGCACTGTTCACATTAGCAAGGACTGGTAACCAACCCAAATGCCCATCAGTGATAGACTGCATAAGGAAAATGTGGCACATATACACCATGGAATACTATGCAGCCGTAAATAAGGATGAGTTCATGTCCTTTGCTGGGAACCATCATTCTCAGCAAACTGACACAAGAACAGAAAAACCAAGCACTGCATGTTCTTATCAATAAGTGGGAGTTGAACTATGAGAACACAAGGACACAGGGAGAGGAACATCACACACTGGGGTTTGTTGGGGGGTGGGAGGGGCTGAGAGAGGGATAGCAAAGGGTGAGGGGATTGGGGAGGAATAACATTAGGAGAAATACCTAATGTAGATGACAGGGGGATGGATGCAGCAAACCTCCAAGGCACGTGTATGTCTATGTAACAAAGATGGACGTTCTGCATATGTACCCCAGAACTTAAAATAAAATAAAGAAAAAAAACATAAAGGAATTAAGTATAGATGATTTGATATTTCCCTTGGGGAGAGTTTAAAATTAATATGTATTATTGAACTCATTAAAAGTTGTTATCACAACTCAGAGTCACTCCATTTGATTTTCTTGGGTGACAAAATTGTAAATGGGTTATACAATTTATGAAGGAGATTTTTTTGATATATAAATTCATCATTTGGAAATTTGAGTGGCTTTTCTCTATATAATCTCACATCAATAAAGCATTTTATAAAATAAAAGATCTCAGACTTTTATTTAATGAGTAAAATGAAAATATGTAGAACACTTTTCAGGCAGAGCATGCATACCTATGTGGAATACAAATAAACAAGTGAACAAGCAAAACCCCAGGAATTAAACGGATAACATTTACTTACTATCGATGTCTTTAGTGTTTAACTTCATATCAGAAAGAGACTTGGGCTTAAATATTTCACATGAAATCATTTGCTTTTCTCTATTATTTAGCCTAGGCTAAATTGTACAGTGATGACTATCAAACCCAACCTTCTCTGAGACTTTTAAAAAACAAAGGTTTACTTTTTACTTCTAGTACTTCTGTGTCACTGGCCACTACGTTCACGGTGAGCTCCAGGCCAGTGGAAGGAAACTCTATCTAAATTATCAGTTGTCTGTAATTCCTGAAGTGGGAGTCAGAACATATTTTGAATAATAATAATGTGATGTATCACAGTTGAACTGTGTCATAAGAGGGCAAGGCAATTATTCTAGATAATTCTTTGTTGCTCTACGATAACTTGTGCAAAATAAACAGTAAATAGGCATTTTTTGACTAAAGGTTCAGTATAAAATAATCATCATTCTGTGAAACTTTCATTTTATTAAAAGCGTTGAACAAGTGATAGGGCACAGGGAGTAAATTATTGTTTTTCAAAACAATAAATTGAATACTAAAGACATCACCATATGTTTGCATTTTTACATTTAAGCAGCGTTTTTTAGACTACCGATAATTAAATTTTTTATTTTTAATGTGTTTATGTTGTAGTAGCTTAGTGTGGACTTATTATTCAGGTAACCCTCCAACTCCAGAATACCAGTAGCTACGTATTATTAAAGTAATTACTGGTTAAGTCCAGGATTATAAATTCCTCATTATTATGACTAGGAGAGGCAAATCAGGAGAGTAAAATTTCCGACCAAAATCGTCGTCTGTAATCTTGATAGAACAATTGATTTTTATACAATAAGCAAATTCAATATATATTTCATAAATAGCAAATAAATGGACAGCCTCAGAATATCATTTTAATGAGAGTGACTTTCCTGACTGTAACCACACATTTGGTATTCACTGAAGCTTCCTGTGTAGGATGAGAGTCAGTAAAACTTAAAAAGCACTTAAAAACCATAGCAGACAATGGAAAGCAAAAGGCCATTTAGGTTTCAGAAAGAGAAACATCACAATGTGCCTTCAAAAGATTCTCAAAACGCATCGGCTTAGGATTTCTCTCATGGAGTTAAGGCCAAGCATTAAAAGGCAAATATATCAGAAGCAGCAGAAAAGTCATCCCTTTAAAAAAAATACTGAAAGTTTCATAAATATATTTCAGCTTTATTTTTTTAAAAAACATAGTAATCTGCTTTGATTTAATGTTATTCATAAAAGCATGAAAAAATACTCTTGTGAAGGTTAGGACTTCAGAAATATTTGATATAATTATTTTCTCTGCTCAGTCAGCTTTGGTGCCTAATACCCAGTAGACACTCAATAAATTTAAATCAATGATGATGATGATGATGATTACTTCTCTGACACACACACAGGTTGAAAAATCAGTTATTAGGTCTATGTGCACTTTAACTTTGAATCTGTCTTTCTAAATGATTTGAAATCAGATTTATTTTCTTCTGCCTGCTATATTTTGATGAAATGTGAAGAAATTGCAGGCACAGACTTTTTATATTGATGATGCAGAATCTATTTATTAGCCTCATTCATTGGGCAGGTGAGTGAGCTATCTTTTTTGATCTCACCCACTGCATTCTGGGGCAATGAGCCCTTGTACAACTGCAAACTCAATTATAGCCTGAATTAATATTTTATACATTAAATTTCATAAGTTATACTTGGTTGAACAGAGTAACTGAATTAAAATATGATTTATAATTAAATCCTTATCAATCACCATAAAAGTACAACCAATCTGTATAATTGGATCCCAGTTCTTCTTTAAAATTGTGAAATGACTTGTCAGGTAATAAGAGTAATCAGTTTTAGGCAAGAAACAATTGCTTGCTGTAATACAGTCCCATTTGTAATTGATCAGCAATGGCCTGATGATTTATCATTCAGAAGATGTATACCACATCAGAAAGCTTAACTTACACAGTGAAGCATTCAGCCTCAAATGTGAAAACATTTTATGTATGTTTCATGTTTTCTACATCTCAAAAATTTTGACTAGATTGACTTCCTATTACATATAATTCATAGTATTACAATTAAAATTTATAATATATACAAACATTTATTCAGGTTTATTGCTTCTTTTATAAAAATACTTTCAATCAAACCATTAATAATGTGAAATGTGTCCACACTGGCTACATTGGAGAAGGGTTACTTATATACATTGACTTTTATTAACAGAAAAATCCAGTAGATTTTATCTATTTGTCTCTGGCTACAAAATACCCATGAGTTATCAGAAATTCAAATAGAAGATTATATATTTTATGTTTACTGGCATAATTTGTTTAATATCACACATGGAATATAGTGACGTATAGTCTCAAATTTTAAATGCACTTGTATATGAAGAATCAAGCAATATATCCCCAGGTGGCTAGTGCTCTGTAAGTACAATGCCCAGTGAAGACAGGAAATGAAGCGCTAGTGAAACACAATTAAAAGAAGGAGACACGGAGTTGTATCACAATAAACACAAGATTGAGTGTTGGTACGTTTTCAGGTTGTTTGTTTGCTTTGCTTTCGTTTATAGAAAAAAGAGGGAGAAGGAAAATGTTACAGATCACAATGGAGAGTTATATCCTAGAGCACTGGTTTAAGTTTAGTTAAATTACTTGTCCTCTTGAATCCTTCATTTCTTCATCTGTAAATCTGAATAACAGTAATTTACGTGCCCCAAAGTCATGAGGCCCATCAAAATATAAATATGAAAGAAAGTATCTTAATAATTTTGCTCAATTTGAATATGCTATATTGTAACTTTATATATTAAATGTTTTTTGTTAAGTTTTGCAGAGGCATAAAACACACTTCTTCAGCACAATGCACAAAATTCACAATGATTAGATGATTTCAGTGATGACAATGCTTGGAATGATAATACTAAAATGAAGAAATTTTATTCTGACTGTAGGTCATAAAGATTCAGTGGTGCAAACTTTACTAAAATTATGAATTAATGGATTAATTCTATCATGTTGTTTAAAGTTATGGAATTTTTATCTTATTGGTAAATTACCGAATATAGTTTTGTATAAATCAAGATCATTTTTTACTCATGAGAAAAAGGTATCTAGCTTTATATATCTATGTGTAATAGTTAAAATATCCTTGTTTATACTACCTCATTTAGGGGGTGGTCGTATTAATCCTCTTAAGTAAGATTGTGTCATGTAGAATTGTGTAAATCAGATTTTGAAAAGGTACTAAGTTATTATGGCTGTAGATACTACCTTTACTGAGTGTATCTCAAGTTCTAAAATTTTAAAAAAAGAACATATGAGAAAACTCTACTAAACTTCTTATTTCAGTAAATAACCAAATATTTTATTATTTTATAAAATATGTGTAGATATTTTATCTGATCACTTTAGGAAGCAGAAAAAATATGTATTAATAATTATTTTTAGTTTAATGTGGCTTCAAAAATAAATAAGATAATTTATACCTAATCATGATCACTGCAATGGCCTCTTTTGTCTGATATGTTCTTTAAGAATAGAATACAGTAAATATCTTTATTCTAAATCTGAAAATGGGGTTTCCGTCACTCTAACTTGTAATCAAATTTAATAGTTTATAGGAAAATTAGAGGTCAGTTTACATTAAACAGCCTAATCCTAAGCTGACTAACTTAATAAAGCACTGTGGGATGATCATTATCTAAGTGGGAGGCTGGCTTAATATACCCTATACCTGTAAAATGCCATTCATTAAAAATTGACTCAAGATTTATAGCTGTAAGTAATAATTCAATGTCAGTGAAAATCAGGGTCTGTGCCTCAGCAGCAGAAATCAACCCACCAGAAAATGGTGGTGTTACAGTGCTGGGTGGCATACTGCTCTCCAATACTCTAATACTCTGTGAGTATGATGACATTTGGCAAAATCCCCAAATTGTTCTGTTACCTATATATAAACGATGTTAAAATATAACTTTATTTGATGGCATTAAAACGTATATTTATTTTATGTGATATAGTGAATGTACGTTATAATACTAAGCGTCAAAGCAAAAAGCCAGAAAGTATATTAAAAAGCTTACTTTTAGAGAAAAAGTCTAATCAGATTCTACTTACAAATGTCAATGATGAAGGCTTTACCATGTTGATTTCGAATAATACCACATGAAAAAAAGTATGTGGTATTCCGAAAGTAAATGTATCTATGTGTTATATCACATTAACTATACAAAATAAATGGAAAGATCTAAATTTACAGTACCAGAGATCCACATTTTAAAAAGTAGAACTTTGGCAGGGCACGATGGCTCACACCTGTAGTCCCAGCACTTTGGGAGGCCGAGGTGGGCTGATCACGAGGTCGGGAGATTGAGACCATCCTGTGCAACATGGTGAAACCCCGTCTCTACCCAAAATACAAAAATTAGTTGGGTGTGGTTGCACGTGCCTGTAGCACCAGCTACTTGGGAGGCTGAGGCTGGAGAAACACTTGAACCAGGGAGGCGGAGGTTGCAGTGAACCGAGATCACACCATTGCACTCCAGCCTGGCGACAGAACAAGACTCGGTCTCAAAAGAAAAGTAGAATTTCACTCTCCACTCTTACCAAATAATTTCTCTCATGTAAGTAAAATAAAAGCAAAGGGAAGCACAAGCAATAAAGCTAATCAAAATAAATTCATTGGATCAATGAGTGAGAAATTCATACTGCATATGATTGTAAAAGGGAATGGGCATAAATAAATCTGATTACAAGAGGTCAATATCATATATGTCACTGTGAAATATTATATTATTCAAGATATTAAGTGCAGTTAAGAATAGCTTTTCCCTCTTTCTCACCTAATGTCAGTATTTGGAAACAAAGCAAAAACAAAATTCATGCTTTCAATCAAGTATTTATCTATTTCAGCAGAACTCTAATTTCCCAGTTGGCTTTACATCATATGAAACTACAAAGAATAACCACGTTAACATTCCAGACATCTAGCAACACATCACATCAAATATATGCTCAAAAGTATGCTAGATACACGACTATGGAACAAGAAATAGACATAAGGAAGAAGTGTTTCCTTTCACGTGTGAAAAACTGTACCCATAAAATCCTGTCAAATTCTGTGTCTATACTTGACAGTGAAAATATACTGTATATTAAGCCATTTCTAGCCCCCATCACTGACAATGATCAAATATAAATGGGGCAAGGTTTAACACTTCAAAATATCCAAAAGGCTGTGTTGGATATACTATGTTTCATGTATTCCAGCTATATACACATTGTATGAAAGCCTGATTGTGAAAATATTTTTTATCTATGCTAAACAGCAAAAGCATTGAGGCAAATCATATTGCTCAAGAAATATTTCCATCTTGTTCTTTTTCTAATTAATAAAGAAAAAATAATAAATTTGGGAGAGACTTTTTTATTATTAAGTGGCCATTTCATCTCACAGTGCTCATTTCTCATTTTGTCTGGAAGGACATAATTCTTTTAAAGGGCATGAGAGACCAGAAAAACTTTTTTTCTGCTTGACGAGACATTTAATACAACAGAAATGTCTAATTGGTGTCACACAAGGTCAGGTGGCTTTGTCCTCACACTCAGCGACTCCTGGGAAACGAAAGGTCAACATGTAATGTCTTCAGACATACCAAGAAAGAATTTCATTTTTTCCCTGAAAACACAGTCATTTTTATTATAAAAGTAAACAAACAAAAATGACATCTGTTAAAATGGCAATGTTTTTCATAAATTGTCAATATTTTATTATTGTGTATTAAAATGGCAGTTTACCAAGAAGGACACCGACTGGGAGATAAGATTTGTGCCTCTGTGTGTGTGTGCATGTGTGTGCACTAAACTGAAAGTGTGTTTTAATTATGGCAATTGCATTGTGGCATCAATTTACATAAAATAAACTTGACACCTTCAGCATATCTTAAGCATCATCCATGTAAAATAAGTTATTATTTTGGAGGGCCATAGAGCGCTGGTCCTGGGCAAAAAGAAAGAAATAGACATTCTTATTTTGAATTCTTAGTACTCCATGATCTCCCAAGTTCTGAAAACCTGTAACTCTCTAACTCTCTTTTCCGTCTTCCTATTCTATCTTGAGTCATCTCCTATTAAAGTACCCTGGACCATTTCCT
Source organism: Cebus imitator (assembly GCF_001604975.1). Lineage (NCBI taxonomy): Eukaryota > Metazoa > Chordata > Mammalia > Primates > Cebidae > Cebus > Cebus imitator. Next base: position 1,864,808 of record NW_016107350.1, on the reverse strand, counting down.
TCTCACTCTAGGCTGCATGACATGCTTTGCATTTAAAAAAATCTTCTTCACTTAAACAAAATTACCTGGTCTTTTGGTCTCCCCTTGAGAGGTTTCAGTAGTAAGTTCTAATTTGATAAATAGATCCCAAAAATATGATTATGTAATACATGTAAGTAGATTGTAATAGTTTAATATGTTAGCTGGCTGTATATCCATTTGAAAACAGATATATGTATTGAAGTGATAAAGCATGAATGTGTAATCTAAGAATATGAGTCACAGTGGCTTAATTCATATTGTTTGGAAATGCAGGTAGAAGGCTAGGGTTGGGCAGAAAAAAGGAAAAACAGCTTCACAAGAACTTCTATCTAAAAATCCTCCTGGGTCACCAGTTGTAGAGGCCCACACACCCAGTGTACTTTATAAACTTCCATTTGAAACTGATTGTGTCTGTCTTACCAAATCAGTTTTTTAGAATATATGGTTAGGATTTTAATTTGACCACTGTTCATTAGTAGTCACTAGTTATTGCCAAATTGTTTCATTTTTAGCACTTACAATGTATGCTTTAAAATATTATTGTTTGAGATATATCAGGGGTATAAAGGAAGTGCTTATGTTATAATTTGTTTATTTGTTAAACACATTAAGAGATACCTCATGGATTTACAGTATGTGTAGTTCCAGACAGTCCTACATCTAGTTATTAATTATTAGGGATACTTTAGTTTGTGATCACCTGCTAAAAATAAAATGGAATATTGATATGTGGCAACAACTTTCAACATTTCTTGAGGCAGTGTTTTTAAACACGAGGTGAGAGTTATTAAGAATCAAAAAAGTGGTTGAATAGCATGGAAGCAGATTGGAGAGCCTTTTGTACAATAAAACAACAGGATTTGGTGTCCCTAAAGATGTAAGAAGGAGAGAAATAGAAAAATTGTTGATGGCTTTGAATAGCTACATCTGGCAATAAAAGGAGGTGAAATAAATATAACAAGAGAGTAATAGGTTGTGGTGAAGGCAACAGGGAAGACGTTGAACTAAATTTGAGATCAGATCTGTCATGGGCTTTTAAGAAATCTATAGTCAGATCTTGAGATGTAGGACTTTTTGCACAGGGCATTTCCCAAGGAAGTAAGAGGAGTCAGAAGCCACAAAGTATTGGAAAAGAATTTTGAGCCTACTAAAATCTAAATCCCATACCAGGATGGTAGTAAAAAACAAACAAATTACACTTTGAAGAAATCCTAGAAAGGCAATAAACAGGATAAGAGAAGAGAGAATTTAAAGAAGAATTTTCAAATAAAAATGAGTAATTAATATCTTCCAGGCTCAATGAATTAACATTCAATTAAGAATGATAAAATTGACCATGATAAGCAGTGCTACAGAGTAGTCAAATGATATGCCAAAAGTTAATGGTAGAATATGATTAAATGTAGGTTAACAGCAAAAGGAACTAAAACAAAACATTTTACTTAAGGGCAAAGGTCAGACTTAAACATGATGAAACTCACAGAGAAGTTGAAAATTTTTATACCAGGAATAGAGAACCCTCCTTTAAGAAGCTGGAATGAGAAGGAAACAAGAAAGTATAAAGCTACAATGCTTCCTGAGTCACACAATTATACATTCTCCCACCACCCTGAGTGGCAGTGTTTGTTTCTAATGAACAGAATAAGGCAGGGTGGGTGGAGCAAGATGGCAGAGTAGAAGTTTACATCATTTGTCCCTGCTGTCACTGGAACACCAAATTTTAACAACCATCTGTACAAAGAAAAGCAGAATCACGAGCACAGAAAAGCAAAAATCAGGTGAGCAATCATAGTAACTTGCTTTAGCTGTATATATTAAAAGAGACATTGAGGAGGGTTAGAGGGACAGTCATGAATCACTGATGCCATGCCTCTCACCCCCCAGCAGCAGCCCTGATATATATAGAAAGAATCTGTGTGCGTTAGAGAGGGAGGCTTTATGTTGAATTCAGCAATGCCCTGTCACGACAGAATAAATCCATGCTGGGCTCAGCCAGCACCCATGCATGGAGGGAGCATTTTTGATCAGCCCTAACCAGAGGGCTATCACCCATTTCAGCAGTAGGAACCTGAGTTTCTTGGTAGGCCCTGCCATTGCAGACTGAAGTGCTCTGGGTTCCTAGGTAAACCTGAAAGGCAGTCTAGGACACAAGGACAGCAATGACTAGGCAATTCCAAGTGCTAGGCTGGGCTTAGAGCCAGTGGACTAGGGTGACATGTGACCTGTGGAGACACCAGCTGTGGAGCTAAAGGAGTGCTTGCATCATGCTTCTTCCAACCTCACACACTACAGCTTGCATCAAAGAAACGGACTCCTTCCTTCTGCGTAAGGAGAGGAGAATGAAGAGTAAAGAGGGCTTTGTTTTGCATCCTGGATACCAGCTCAGCCATAGTAGGATAGGGCACCAGGCAGAGTAATGAGGCTACCATTCCAGTTTGTAGCTCCAGGATGACATTCCTCGACATAGCCTGTGTCAAAGGGGAATCCACTACCTTGAAAGCAAGGACTCAGTTCTGGCAGGATATTACCTGCTGACTAAAGAACCCGTGGGTCCTGAAAAACCAGCAGCAATATGTAGTGAGTACTATGGCCCTTGGTCTATGAGATGTCCTGGCTTCAGGGGTGACCCAGAACACTCCCAGCTGTGGAGGTTATGGTGAAAGATTCCTTATATTAAAGAAAAGCAGAGGGAAAGTAAAGCGGACTTTGTCTTGCACTTTAGGTACCAGCTTGACTACTGTCGAGTAGAGCAGTAAGTGGGACCTAGAAGTCCTCGAGTCCAGGCATAGGCTCTTGGACAGCATTTCTAGGCCAAAAGGTAAGCCCACTGCCCTAATAGGTGAGTCCCAGGCTGTGCAGCATGCACCACAAGCTAATGGAAAAGCCTTTGGGCTTTAGGTGAACATCAGTGGTAGCCAAGAGAACTCCCTAGGGGTTGCTCTTGGTGGTGGCCACAAGGAGAGGCTCTTCTGCCTGTGGAAAGGGGACAAAATAGCAGGAATGGTTTTGCATTGTGGTTTGCATGTCAGATTAGCCCCAGTAAAATAGAACATCAGATAAATTGCTAACGTGATTTTACTTTAATCCCTGGCTCCCAGATAACATATCTGGATATCCCTGGATCCTGGGGGAGCCTGGAGGGCCTTGGGCAAGGCGTAGTGCTGTGCTGGATTCAGGTCTGACTCAGCACAGTCTCAGTGGTGGTAGCCACAGATGTGCTTGCATCACCACATCTCCAGTTCCAGGTGGTTCAGCACAGAAAGAGAGACTCCATATCTTTGGGAGCAAGGACAAGAAAAGAATTAGAATCTCCACCTGGTAATCCGTGGAATTCTTCCAGATTATATCTAAGTGGTACCTCTACAAAACTTCAAAAATCACATTATTATTGGGCTTTGAGACCAAGACTCTTTGAATACCTGGAAAGCCTTCCTAAGGAGGAAACACACAAACAAGCACAGACTATGAAGACCAGATATTGATGAGCGTCTACATGCCTCAGCACTATCCAGGAAAACAAGACCTCACCAAATGAACTAAACAAGGCATCGGAGACCAAATACTGGAGAAACAGAGGTATATAACATTTCAAACACAGAACTCAAAATAGCTGTTTGGATGAAACTCAAATAAATTCAAGGTAACATAGAGAAGGAATTCAGAATTATATTAGATACATTTAACAAACATAGTAAAATAACTAAAAAATTAAACAGTAATTCTGAAGTTGAAAAATGCAGTTGACACGCTGAAGAATGAATTGGAGTGTTTTCATAGCAGAATTGATCAAGAAGAAGAAAGAATTAGTGAACCTGGAGACAGGCTATTTGAAAATACACTATTAGAGGAGACGAAAGAATAAAAAACAAGGAAGCATGCCGGTGGGATATATAAAATAATTTCAAAAGGGCAAATCTAAGAATTACTGACCTTAAAAAGGAAACAGAGAAAAAGACAGGGTTAGAAAGTTTAATCAAGAGATAATAATAGAGAGCTTCCCAAACCTAAAGAAAGATATCAATATCAAAGCACAAAGTTACAGTATACCCAGCAGATTTAACCCAAAGAAGGCTACCTCAAGAAATTTAATAATCAATTCCCAAAGTCCAATAATTAAGGAAAGATCCTAAAATCAGCAAGAAAAAGAAAAAATAACATGGAATGGAGCTCCAATACGCTGCTAGGCAGCAGACTTTTCAGTGAAAACCCTACAGGCCAGGAGAAAATGGCATAATATATTTAAAGTGTGGAAGAAATAATACCTTTACCCTATAATAGTATGTGTAGCAGATATATCCTTCAAAGATTAAAAATCAATTGCAACAAAAGCCTAAATTGACAAATGAAATTTAATTAAACTAAAGAGCTTCTGCACAGCAAAAGGAACTATCATCAGAGTGAACAGGCCACCTACAGAATGGGAGAAAATTTTTGCAATCCATCCGACAAAGGTCTAATATCCAGAATCTACAATGGACTTAAATATATTTACAAGAAAAAAACAAACAACTCCATCAAAAAGTGGGCAAGGGAAATGAACAGGGACTTCTCAAAAGAAGACATTTATACAGCTAACAAACATAATAAATATGAAGAAAAACTCACTGATCATTAGAGAAATGCAAATCAAAACCAAAATCAGATACCATCTCATGCCAGTCAAAATGGCAATTATTAAAAAAATCAAGACATGATAGACACTGGCGAGGATATGGAGAAATAGGAATGCTTTTACACTGCTAGTGGGAATATAAATTAGTTCAACCATTATGGAAGTCGGTGTGGTGATTTCTCAAGGATCTAGAACCAGAAATACCATTTGACCCAACAATCCCATTACAGGCTGTGAGAAGTGAGCCACCATCCTGCAGACGCTGTAATGGTATATCCACTCACAGTTTGCACTGTGCATCTGGAAACACTGCAGACATGCAACACCAGCTTGTGAAGGCAGCTGGGAGGGAGGCTGTATCCTGCAAAGCCACAGGTGTAGAGCTTCCCAAGACTACAGGAACCTACCTTTCACATAAGTGTGACCTGGATGTGAGACATGGAGTCAAAGGCAATCATTTTAGAGCTTTAAGATTGACTGCCTTGATAGCTTTCAGATGTACACGGGTCCTGTAGCCCCTTTATTTTGACCAATTTCTTCCATTTGGAATGGCTGTATTTACCCAATGCCTGTACCTCCATTTTATCTAGGAAGTACCTGTCTTACTTTTGATTTTATAGGCTCATAGGCAGAAGGGAGTTGCCTCATCTAGGATGAAACTTTGAACTGTGGACTTTTGAGTTAATGCTGAAATGAGTTGAGATGTCGGGGACTACTGGGAAGGCATGATTGGTTTTGAAATATGAGGACATGAGATTTGAGGGGTGCTGGGGTGGAATGATATGTTTTGGCTCTGTGTCCACAACCAAATCTCATCTTGTACTCCCATAATTCCCATATGTTGTGGAAGGACCATGTGGGGGCTGACTGAATCATGGGAGTGGGTGTTTCCCATGCTGGTCTCATGGTAGTGAATGGATCTCATGAGATCTGATGGTTTTAAAAATGGGAGTTTCCCTGCAAAGCTCTTTTGCTGGTGCTATCCTTGTAAAACATGACTTGCTCCTTCTGCCATGATTGTGAGGATTCCCCAGGCACATGGAACTGTGATTCTAATTAAACCTCTCTTTTGAAAATTGCCCAGTGTTCATATGTGTTTATAAGCAATGTGAAAATAGACTAATACAATGGGTGAAAGATTTGAATAGACATTTCTCAAAAGGATATATACAAATGGCAAACAGGTAAATAAAAACGCTCTCAACTTCATTGATTATAAGAGAAATTTCAATCAAAATCATGATGAACTATCATCTCACCTCAGCTAAAATGGCTTTTATACAGAATTCAGGCAATAACAAATGCTTGTGAGGATGTAGAAAAAAGGGAACTCTCGTACATTTTTAGTGGGAATGTAAGTTAGTACAACCCCTCTAGAGAACTGTATGGAAGTTCCTCAAAAAAATAAAAATAGAGCTACCATATGACCTAGGATTTCCACTGCTGCGTATATACCCCAAAGATGAAAAATTAGTAAATCAAAGTGATATCTTCAATCCCATGTTTATGGCAGTACTGTTCCTAACAGCTAACATATGGCAGAAACCTAAGTGTCTGTCTACAGATGAACTGATAAAGAAAATGTGGTACTTATACATGAGGGAGTACTATTCAGTCATAATAAATAATTAGATTTTGTCATTTGCAACAATATGGATAGAACTGTAGGTCATTATATTAGGTGAAGTAAGCCAGGTACAGAAAGACAAATACTGCATCTTCTTACTTATTTGTGGGAACTAAAAATCGAAACGTTTGGACCCATGGAGAAAGAGAATAGAAGGATGGCTACCAGAGGCTGGGAAGGGTACTGCAGGGGTGGCAGGAAAGTGGAGATGGTTAATGGGTACAAAAAGAAATAGAAGAATATATAAGACCAAACATTTGATAGCACAACAGGGGGAATATAGCAATAATAATTTAATTGTGCATTTAAAAACAACTAAAAGGTTGTTTGTAACATGAAGGATGAATGCTTGAGAGTATGAATACCCAATTTTCTATGATGGCATTATTACCCATTGCATCCCTGTACGAAAATATCTCATGTACCCCATAAATATATATAACTACAATGTGCTCATAAAATTTAAAAAATTAAAAAATTTAAACATTTAAAAAATTTAAAAAGAGTATGGCAAAGATGATGGGGTGTCATATAAGACTCTGGGCATAGCAGACTGGAGATAGAATTAATTTGCTGGCTTTGAAGAAGTAAGTGCCCATGTTGTGAGATAGCTCAGAAGGACAAGGTGGGAGGGAATAAATGGGACCTCCAGGAGCTAAAGGTGATTCCCGGCTGACAGTCAGCAAAAAGAGCAGAGGCTTCAGTCCTGTAACTGCAAGGAACTGAAGCCTGCCAGCAGCCACAGGAATTTGGAAAAGGACCTAGAGCTCCATAAAGAACAAAGTCCAGTGATACGTTCATTGCACCCTTATGACTCCTGAGCAGAGAAGCCAGCCAAGCTGTACCCAGACTCCTAACCCATGGAAAATGTGACTTAACAAATGTTTGTTTTTTAAGCCGGTAAATTTGTTGTAGAATTCTTCACCACAGTAAAAAGTACTGTCAGGAAGGTAATCTTGTCTGCATTTTGGCTTGGAGACTGCAGTGCTGAGTGACGAAACAGACAAATCATGCCCCTGAGCTGGATTTCAAACCTTAGGCTGGACAGTTTCTTAGTGGTCTAAGTGTTACTTAAATTCTCTATATTGTAATGACTACATTGGCCAAAAGAGGTAATATACTTATATCATGGGATTGCATCAAGGTTAATTCAGTAAAGCGCTTAAAGCATGGCAAATATTAGCTGCTTTTATAAATATTTGGTTTTGAAGGTACTGTTTGTTTATTTTAAAGAAAATTAATTGAATTAATTTGTAGACTGAAGAGAAGCAATAAATGGAGCTAATGATTCATGAGAGAGGTTTTTAGGGAACGCTACCCTAGAGGAAATCAGATCCAGAGAACACTCAGTAAAGGATGAGGTACATACATGTAACTACAAAAGGGATAATCTAGCTTTAATTCATTTTATTCATTTTAACTAGCTTTTTGAAAAGTCAAAATACACTCCACTGATTTTAGTGAACAAAATTCACAAGCCTCTGGCAGGTCTTTGAAAAACAGAGGAAAAAGAACACATGGCCAGTATCAGGACATTAGTAAGCTTTTATTTTTCATTTAAAATAAAGAGCAGAAGAGTGAAAGATAGATGCTATACATACACAGAGAAAATGGTTTCCTAAATAATGTATTGCATTTCCTTAACATTTAAATTTATGTAATTATTATGTATTACGAAGGTTTTCCATATATGAATATTTATGTGTATATATGTATATAAGTACATTTTTATTTTACTATCTGTTCAACAGTTTCATTTTAAATACTTATCAGAAGGAAAGGCGTTAAATTGAATTTAATCTGGATAAGTTTTATGCTTACAAAGTGTCTTTTATTATAAACGAATTGAAGCTATTTGAACATGTTATATACCTTTTATATTATCACACTTAAAAAAATGCTTTTTCCTCAACTTTTCTTAAGTTATCAAGCGTAGGTTTCTTAGCTCCATGGGGCTACATTTATTGCTATTTTAAACAAATTCTGTTTTTCAAACTCTAATGATTTTCACAACTAGAAAATGTGCTTAAATAATCTATTTGGAATTAGTGACTCATTTATTTATTTATTCCTTCACCAATATTTACTAAATATATACCATTACAACCTGCTTTGAGAAGCTGTTAAATATTCTATACACAATAATTCTGTTTTAAATCTTAGTCTTGTAAAATTTTCTAAAATACTTTTACTACCATGGATGTTAATAGTAAATGTCTCTGGGAAGTTTTTCATCTTAGTTTTCCAAAGTCAGAGTGTCTATGTTTCATTTATTCTTCAGAATGACCTGGAATACTGAAGGAAAATGCCTACCCTTTTTTAAGCAAAGGAATTAGTCAAAATCTTCTGTGTTCTTAATAGTCAAGTCTTTGGCATCTGTATCTTTGTAACATAAATGAGAGATTTTATGTAATGTTAAGTTTTCATTCTAAATTTTCATGCAGCATGTCATCTGGTTTACAGATCTGAAATTTTTCCAGTAATTTCTGTGAATTCTTACTATAGTCTGTATACTCTTTTGAAATTCAGCTATTGTAAATTGTCCTATTTTAAGAACTGCTTAATTTCTCGATTATCAGGAATTCTAGTGTCTTTCTGTCTGTCCCTGAAAACAAACAGATGTTATTTTAACATAAAGAATGGTCAGGCCAGGTTCAGTGGCTCATGCCTGTAATCCCAACACTTTGGAAGGCTGAGGTGGGAGGATTGCTTCAGTTAGGAGTCAGAGACCAGCCCAGACAACATAGTGATACCCCTAGCTCTACAAAAAGAAAAAGAAAGAGTGGTTAGACTTAAAATACAGGCTATGTATGACTTAAGAAGTTACTGAAAAGATTCACAGGCATCCTTTAGTGCTACCAAACTAAAATATAAGGAATTACATTTGGATTTCTGACAGAGGGGGTTGTGCTGGGCATATTAAGACATAGGGACCCATGAGCCCCACACGTTGGTGTCAGAACACAGGGAATCATGAGCCTCACGTTGGGCACCAGAATGTAAGGAGCCAGCCCTACATCTCCCGTGGGTACCCCATGTTCGGTGGTGACAAAGGAATGAGAAAAAGACAGAGTAAGAGTGCAAAGAGTGGGACCAAGGGCCATCACTTATGCCTCTTGGAGGATGCAGTGAAAGCCCTGAACTCTGACCATCCACACTATTTATTGGTACAATCACTTTGATCTACAGGGTAGGGGTAGAGTAATGGCGGGGAGTGGGTGACATGATGGTGAAGTGAATCAATGAGCCAGAACTGAATCAGTGAGCCGGAACCGATGTGTCATCCTAAGGATGGATAACAGTGGCAGTTTGGGAGTTTCACAAAACAAGACATTTGGTTATCTTTAACTTATTATCTATGTACAGCTGGTGGAATTCAGGCCTTACTAGGAGCCTACAAGTGTTGCTAAGTCATAGTGCTACAAAGGGATTTTACATCCTTGAGCACAATGTTTATGGTAACAAAGCCTAAGTCACCCTGCACCGGAACATGAGTCATGGAGAGGCCTTCCTCCTCAGAGGCCTTGTGCAGTGTGTTGCTCCTTGTTTATGTGTTACTCATAACCAATTTATGTAGTCACTCTATAAGTCCTTACTCTTGAAACAAAGACAAGAAACATCATTATTTTGATTATGGCCCCAAGTAACAAGCCATAATACACCTTTCTAAGGGTAGATATTACCGACTATCGCTACTTAGGCAGCTGTCTGTGGCTGCTTCAGTCTAAGTTGTAATGGAGCTGTATTTTTTGCACAGGCATAGTGAGGATCCTAAGAAACTTCAAGAAGACCAGCTATTTCAGACAGAAGTTGTTTTAGTCATGCAGCTTTTACCCTTGATTCTATCAAATATTTTTTATAGGATCATTTCATCCTTAGGCAACCATTAGGCAATCATATGTCTCTGTATAACCAAGAACCCAAATCCAGGATTCTTGATGCAATCTTGGTGATTTCATTCCTAGAACTTTTTGTTCTACAGAGACAGAGGTACTGTCGGTGAATTTACAAGCAGAAGGTAGGGAGGGTGTCTTAGTCAGTTTGGGTTGCTATAAAAAAAAATAACATAGCTGGCAGCTTAAACAGTGAAATTTTATTTCTCATGGTTCTTGAGGCAGAAAGTCCAATATCAGGGTTTCAGCAAGGTTCAGATCTTGGTGGGGGCCCTCTTGCTGCTATGGCCTCATATGGCCTTTCCTTGGTACATTCATTGGGAGACAGGTCTCAGGTCTCTTCCTCTTTTTATAAGGGCATTAATCCCATCATGGAGCCTTATTTACATTACCAATATCACCCTCACTATCTCCCAAAGGTCCCACTTCCAAATGCCATCACACTGGGGTAAGTGTTTCAACACATGAATTTGGGGAGCACAAAAACATTCAGTCCTTATCAGAGAGAAATGAGGAAAGTTGTTCTCAGTGTTGTATTCATGAGGTGATCGGAACTGCTGCATAAATCTCAGAAACCATAGAATGTATCTAGAGATCTGATGAATATTACTAATACATTATTTCTCTCTAAATCTTGTAGGAACATAAAGGCTTGAACAAACCCCACAGCTCTCAGCAAAGTCTATTACCATTTGTTCTTACTGAGAATTTATCAAATGTCTATGTCCCCTGGTATTTCCCTTCTCCCCTCCCCTCCCCTCCCTCCCTTCCCTTCCCTTTCTTTTTTTTTTTTTTTTAGTTTAGTCTGGCTTTGTTGTCGATACCTGGCAGAGAGCAGTGGTACAGTCTTGTCTCACTGTAACCTCCGCCTCCCATCTTAAAGATATTTGTGTGCCTCGGCTTCCTGAGTAGCTGGGATTACAAGTGCTCACCACCATACCTGGCTAATTTTTGTATTTTTATTAGAGATAGGATTTCACCACGTTGCCCAGACTGGTTTTGAATTCCTGACCCCAAGTGATCTGTTTGCCTCCGCCTCCCAAAGTGCTGGGATTACAGGCCTAAGCCACTGCATCTGGCCTCCCCTGGGTATTTTCAAAGTAGAATATAGACTAACCTGGGAAGTTTCCATATACTTCCAATCTTTCATCCATCAGAATTTTTTAAGTTTAAATCAGACAAAAATAAATCACAGAAATTAGTTTAAAAGATAAAACACAAACCTTCCCCGCCAACACACACAAAAACAGCACAGACTAAAAGCTGTTGAAAGAATAAAAGAAGTTTGTTCTTTTGAAATTTAATGTGGAAAGTTCTTATCCATAGGATTTCGATGGTTATTAGAAATCCTAAATATTTTTAAGCACACTGTGGTTATATTTGACAGTCTTTTTTTTTTTTTTTTTTTTTTCAGGAATATCCAACAACAGCAGTCTTGCTTAACGCAACACTCTCTTATTAATTGTTCAGTTTACCCTAGCATATTTTGTAGATACGTTTTGGCATTCATTCATTGTATTTTTATTTTATTTAAGATAACAAGCTGAAACTTTTCATGCTTTCTAAATGCTCAAAGCAATGCAACTTTGGCATAGGCCACTCTAAAGAATCACCTAAGAAAACACCCTGAAGCGCTTGAAAAATGGATTATGGTTTTCTGCTTAGAATAAATAAAGTTCTAATACGTTATGATGGGGAAAAGGGTCTAGAGGAAGCCATCCAAAACTAATTGTCTTGTCATAGGCAAAAATTGGGCCTTTGTTTCTTGATGTCCAAAATAGCTGACTCACATATTTATAGTTACCATATATATTTTCAATTATTCTTGTGAGCTTTAAGGAAATCACGTTTTTGTTGTTGTTGTTGTTGCATTATACTTACTAATCACTTTAAATCCTTACGTCATGACATATTTTAGACACTTTAGAAAAAGGAAAACTGATTACTGTTTTTGCTTTCTAAGCTAAGGTTAAAACTTTCATATACCGGGGCTTATTTGAATGTGGATTGATAAGAAAACAAGAACAAAATGAATCTGTTGATTAATCTGAAAATCCATAAGGAAATTAATTTGACCACTTAACCTATGACAAAAGATAGGTTTCAATGTATTTTAGGATTTAAAAGAAGCATGAGACTCAGATTTCACCTGTGACAACAACCACCCACAGGTAACAGCTGTGTGGCCATGAGAACTTTGCCCTATCAAGCATTGTTACAGATGAAGTCACTATGATTAGCTGCTTACAAGATATAAGAACACAGGCAAATAGACTACACTCTTTGATTCTAAAGCCTTCATTTAAAAAAATTAAAAAGCACTATGTATTTTCTAAGATGATTTTGTGCCTGGCATAATACCATATAAGTGTATAGATGCATCATTAACACTACTGAATTTTCTAGTTGTTTCCAGTAGCAACCAGCTCACAAAGTTCTGTGCAACCTCATCCCATAATAGAGAATGTGTGTGTGTTTGTGTGTATCACCTAAATTTAACAATCCCTTCATCTTTTTCTCACTTAGGTAGTCAGAGAGTCGCTTAGAAAAGTTATCAAATCCATTTAATGTGGTTTTTCCCAAGGTGAGCCATTTCTCTAATTGGCATACATTTCAAAATTGCCCATGTTCTGACGAACTTTGATTTTGAAACTTGCCAATTTCAAAATAAAACACAATGTCTTAAACTTAACAGCCCAGTCTGACACCGATTTGATGAGGACGGGTAAAGAGGCCCATAGTGTTCCTGTTCTGACAATTACTCTTTTAATAATGTGGCTCAAATCACTTTAGATTATTTTTTTCTTTTGGCATCCACATCATGCTGATGATTCATGCTGAGATTGCAGTCAATTATAGCCAGGTGCCTACAGTTAGTTTTCATAGAAAATGCTGTTAAAATAGTCTTTTCTCCGTCCTGGAATTGTCTAGTTGGTCCTTTTGAAATTTAATGTGTCAAGTTCTCTTTTTTCTCCTGAAGCATATACCTTGTTGAACTATATGCATTGTTATAAAAGAAGAAATTTTCTGAATTAGAATTCTAAAATTTAAAACACCATATTTGTGTCAGCCATGGATTCTTTTAACTTGTGCTCAGAACTTGATGTAAGTTACCTTTTAACACTAAGCAATACGAAAATATTAAATATATTTTCTAACCTATTAGGTTGGTGCAAAAGTAACTGTGATTTTTGTCACTACTGATATATGACATTTCAATATCTAGTTCTATTGGAGTATGCTTGCTCAATTAATTAAAAATCATCTAATTGTATTAGCATAAATTCATGTCTTCAATTTTTAAAAGAAAATATTTAAAAAATTTGACAAATGTTTGTTGAAATCAAGATACACAATGTATAACCACAGTGATGTCCAAGTTTGTCTAGTCTAATTATGTCAAAAAGAATGGGGACAGATGTAGGGGCTCACTCCTATAATCCCAGCACTTTGGGAGGCCAAGGCAGGCAGATCACCTGAGGTTAGGAGTTCAAGATCAGTCTGGCCAACATGATACAATCCTGTCTCTACTAAAAATACAAAATAATTATCTGGATGTGGTGATGGATGCCTGAAATCCCAGTTACTCTGGAGGCTGAGGCAAGAGAATCACTTGAACCTGAGAGGCAGAGGTTGCAGTGAGCCGGATGGCACCATTGCACTCCAGCCTGTGTGACAGAGTGAGACGCTGTCTCAAAAAAAACAATGGAACTAGTTGTCATGATTTTCTTCTGAAACCAAGATTGTCTTTAGTGGTTATTGCATTGTATTTTAAATTCTTATAAATAAAAAAGTACCATTCTAGAAATTTGCATTAAATTACCATCATTTTAATTGCCTTTTGTTCACACAATCCCTCTTATCCCACTTTTTAAAAAAACTATCACTGTGGCTTGATCCAAGATGGTCAGATAGGAACAGCTCTGGATTGCATTTTCCAGCAAACATACAGAGGGTGAATGATTACCGCATTTCCAAATGAATTTTTACTGCCCACAGGCTAGGAGATTCCCAGGTGGAAAAGTGCCACAAAGTCTCTAGCATGGCTGTTTCAGCCAGCACAGTGGGTGTCTGCACAAAAACTCACACAACTCTGGGTGCCATTTCAACTGGCAACTGGAATGCCTGGAAGACAGAGTCACCCGTTCAACTGAAAAAAAGGGGTCTGAAATAGGGAGTCAGGTGATCTGGCTTGGCCAGTCCCACTCCCACAAAGACCAACAATCTGAAACGCTCTGGATTGAGAGTTTCACAGCAAGCACAGCTGGTCCCGGGGTGGCCCAGCTCTGTGGGGGGAAGGGCATCCACCATTACCAAGGCAGTCCACCACTACCGAGGCAGTCCACCACTACCGAGGCAGTCCACCACTACCGAGGCAGTCCACCACTACTGAGGCAGTCTGCCACTACTGAGGCAATCTGCCATTACTGAGGCAGTTGCCATTACTGAGGCAGACCACCATTACCAAGGCAGTTCTAACCATACCCCTATAAACAAAACTGCAAGGAAGTTCACACAGCAGCTAGGCAGAGCCCACGGCAGCTCAGCAATGCCTCTGCTGGAAGACTGTGACTTGGCTACCTCCTCACTGGGCAGGGCATCTCTGAAAAAAGGCAGAAACATGACAGGAACTTATAAATAAAGCCCCACCTTACGAGGACAAAACACCTGGGAAAAAAAGGCAGTTACAAGTTCCACTGTGGCAGACTTAAATATACCTGCCTAGCAACTCTGAACAGATACCTGCGCACAGCTCAGCATTTAAGCTCCTATAAGGGACAGACTCTCTCCTCAAGCAGCTCTCCGACCCCCATATAACCAAAGAGACACCTCATAAAGGAGACCTCAGGCTGACATCTGGCAGTTATCCTTCTGGGACAAAGATAACAGAAGAAGAAACTGGCAGCAATCCTTACTGTTCTGCAGCTGCTGCAGGTGATCCACAGACAAGCAGGGTCTGTAGTGGACCTCCAGCAGTCCTACGGCAGAAGGTCCTAACTGTTAGAAGGAAAATTAAGAAACAGAAAGAAATAACTTCATCATTAACAAAAAGGACGTCCACTCAGAGACCCCATCTGAAAGTCAACAACTACAAAGACCACCGGTAGATAAATCCACAACGATGGAAGAAACCAGTGCAAAAAGGATGAAAACACCCAAAACCAGAATGTCTCTCCTCCACCAATGGATCAAAACTCTTCACCAGCAAGGGAACAAGGCTGGATGGAGAATGAGTCTGATGAATTGATAGAAACAGGCTTCAGAAGGTGGGTAATAACAAACTTTCCTGAGCTAAAAGAACATGTTCTAACCCAATGCAAAGAAACTAAGAACTTTGAAAAAAAGGTTTGATGAAATTCTAATGAGAATAAACAGCTTAGAGTGGAATATAAATGAATTGATGGAGCTGAAAAACACAAGAGAACTTTGCAAAGCACACACAAGTTTCAACAGCCTAATCAACCAAGCAGAAGAAAGGATATCAGAAACGGAAGATCAATTCAATGAAATAAAATGAGAAGGTAAGATTAGAGAAAAAAGAGTAAAAAGAAATGAACAAAGCCTCCAAGTAATATGGGATTATGTGAAAAGGCCTAATCTATGTTTGATAGGTGTAGCTGAATGTGTTGGAGAGAATGAATCCTGGCTGGAAAGCACTCTTCAGGATATTATCCAGGAGAACTTCCCCAACCTAGAAAGGAAGGCCAATATTCAAGTCCAGGAAATACAGAGAACACCACACAGATATTCCTCAAGAAGAGCAACTGCAAGGCACATAATCTTCAGATTCACCTGAGTAGTTGAAATGAAGGAAACAATGCTAAGGGCAGCCAGAGAGAAAGATCAGGTTACCCACAAAGGGAAGCCCATGAGACTCACAGTGGATCTCTCAGCAGAAACCCTACAAACCAAAGTGAGTGGGGGCCAATATTCAACATCTTTAAGAAAAGAACTTTCAACCTAGTATTTCATATCCAGCCAAACTAAGCTTCATAAGCAAAGGAGAAATAAAATCCTTTATGAACAAGCAATTGCTCAGAGATTTCATCATCACCAGGCCTGCTTTACAAGAGCTCCTGAAAGAAGCACTAAACATAGAAAGGAAAACCAGTACTAGCCACTCCAAAAACATACTAAATGGTAAAGAGCATTGACACAATGAAGAAACTGAGTCAATTAATGGTAAAAACAACCAGCTAGCATCAAAATGGCAGGACAAAATTCACACATAACAATACTAACCTTAAATGTAAATGGGCTAAATGCCCCAATCAGAGGCACAGACTGGCAAATTGGATAAAAAGTCAAAACCCATCAATGTGCTGTATGCAGGAAACCCATCTCACATGCAAGGATACACATAGGCTCAAAGTAAAGGGATGGAGGAAGATTTACCAAGCAAATGGGGAGTTAAAAAAAAAAAGCAGGAGTTGCAATCCTAATCTCTGTTAAAATAGACATTAAACCAACAAAGATCAAAAGAGACAAATAAGGACATTACATAATGGTAAAAGGATCAATGCAACAAGAAGAACTAAGGATCCTAAATGTATATGCACCAAATACAGGAGCACCCAGATACATAAAGCAAGTTCTTAATGACCTACAAAGAGACTTAGACTTCCACACAATAACAGTGGGAGACTTTAAAACTTCAGTGTCAATATTAGACAGATTAACAAGACAGAAAATTAACAAGGATATCCAGGACTTGAACTCACACCTGGACCAAGCAAACCTAACAGACACTGACAGAACTCTCCACCCCAAATCCACAGAATATACATTCTTCTTAGCACCAAATCACACCTACTCTAAAATTGATCACATAATTGGAAGTAAATCACTCCTCAGCAAATGCAAAGGAACAGAAATCATAACAGTCTCTCAGGCCACAGTGCAATCAAAACAGAACTCAGAATTCAGAAACTAACTCAGAACCGCACAACTTCATGGAAACTGAACAACTGGCTCTTGAATGTTGACTGGAAAAACAATGAAATGAAGGCAGTAAGAAAGATGTTCTTCGAAACCAATGAGAACAAAGACACAAGGTACCAGAATCTCTGGAACACATTTAAAGCAGCGTCTAGAGGAAAATTTATAGCAATAAATGCCCACACGAGAAGAAAGGAAAGATCTAAAATCGACACCATATCATAAAAATTGAAACAGCTAAAGGAGCAAGATAAAAAGAAAAAAAGAAAACTCAAAAGCTAGGAGAAGACAAGAAATAACTAAGATCAGAGCAGAACTGCAAGAGATAGAGACACAAAAAACCCTTCAAAAATCAATAAATCCAGGAGCTGGTTTTTTGAAAGGATCAACAAAATAGACAGACGTTAAGCCAGATTAATAAAAAATAAAAGAGAGAATAATCAAATAGATGCAATAAAAAATGATAAAGGGGATATCACTATGGATTCCACAGAAATACAAACCACCATCAGAGATTACTACAAAAAACTCTATGCACATAAACCTGTAAATCTGGAAAAAATGGATAAATTCCTGGACACTCGCACCCTCCCAAGCCTAAACCAGGAAGAAGTTGAAAACCTGAATAGACCAATAACAAGGGCTGAAGTTGAGGCAGCAATTAATAGCCTACCAACCAACAAAAGCCCTGGTCCAGATGGGTTCACAGCTGAATTCCACCAGACATACAAAGAGGAGCTGGTACCATTCCTTCTGAAACTGTTCCAAACAATCCAAAAAGAGAGAATCCTTCCCAAATCATTTTATGAGGCCAATATTGTTCTGATATCAAAACCTGGCAAAGACTCAACAAGCAAAGAAAACTTCAGGCCAATATCCATGATGAACATAGATGCAAAAATCTTCAATAAAATACTGGGAAACTGATTACAACAGCACATCAAAAAGCTTATCTATCATGATCAAGTAGGCTTCATCCTGCTGACGCAAGGCTGTTTCAACATACACAAGTCTATAAATGTAATCTACCACATAAACAAAATCAAAGACAAAAACTACATGATTATCTCAATAGATGCAGAAAAAAAGGCCTTCGACATAATTCAAGAGCCCTTTATGCTAAAAACTCTCAATAAACTAGGGATCGACAGAACATATCACAAAATAATAAAAGCTATTTATGACAAACCTACAGCCAATATAGTACCGAATGTGGAAAAACTGGAAGCATTCCCTTTGAAATGTAGCAGTAGAGAAGGATGCCCTCTCTTACCACTCCTATTCAATATAGTATTGGAAGTTCTAGCCAGAGAAATCAGGCAGAAAAAGAAATAAAGGGTATTCAATTAGGAAAGGAGGAAGTCAAATTGTCTCTATTTGCAGATGATGTGATGGTGTATTTAGAAGATCCCATCATCTAAGCTAAAAATCTACTGAAACAGATAAGCAAATTTAGCAAAGTCTCAGGATACAAAATCAGTGTGCAGAAATCACAAGCATTTCTATACACCAATAACAGATTTAAAAAGAGCCAAATCAAGAACAAACTGCCATTTACAATTGCTACAAAGAGAATAAAATACCTAGGAATATAACTAACAAAGGATGTAAAGGACCTCTTCAAGGTGAACTACAGACCATTCTCAAGGAAATAAGAGAGGACACAAGCAGATGGAAAAACATTCCTTGCTCATGGTTAGGAAGAATCAATATCGTGAAAATGGCCATACTGCCCAAAGTAATTTATAGATTTAATGCCATCCCCATCAAGATACCAATGACCCTTTTCACAGAACTGGAAAAAACCACCTTAAACTTCATATGAAACCAAAAGAGAGCCCGCATAGCCAAGTCAATTCTAAGCAAAAAGAACAATGCTGGCGGCATTACGCTACCTGACTTCAAACTATACTACAATGCTACAGTAATCAAAACAGCATGGTACTGGTACCAAAACAGAGATACAGACCAATAGAATGGAACAGAGGCCTCAGAGGCAATGCCACACATCTACAACCCTCTGATCTTTAACAAACTTCACAAAACAAGCAATGGGGAAAGGATTCCCTGTTTAATAAATGGTGTTGGGAAAACTGGCTAGCCATGTGCAGAAAGGAGAAACTGGAACCCTTCCTGACACCTTACACTAAAATTAACTCCAGATGGATTAAAGAGTTAAACATAAGACCTAACACCATGAAAACCCTAGAAGAAAACCTAGGCAAAACCATTTGGGACATAGGCATAGGCAAGGACTTGATGACTAAAATACCAAAAGCTTGGCAACAAAAGCCAAAATAGACAAATAGGGTCTAATTAAACTCCAGAGCTTCTGTACAGCAAAAGAAACAATAATTAGAGTGAACCAGCAACCAAAAGAATGGGAAAAATTTTTTGCAATCTACCCATCTGACAAAGGATTTACATTCAGAATCTACAAAGAATTAAAACAGATTTACAAGAAAAAATAAACAAACCCATTCAAAAGTGGGTGAAGGATATGAACAGACACTTTACAAAAGAAGACATATATGAGGCCAACAAACATATGAAAAAATGCTCATCATCAATGGTCATTAGAGAAATGCAAATCAAAACTACATTGAGATACCATCTCACACCAGTTAGACTGGTGATCATTAAAAATCTGGAGATAACAAATGTTGGAGAGGATATGGAGAAATGGGAACATTTTGACATTGTTAGTGGGAGTGTAAATTAGTTCAACCATTGTGGAAGACAGTGTGGCAATTCCTCAAGGACCTAGAAATAGAAATTCCATTTGACCCAGCAATCCCATTACTGGGTATATATCCAAAGGATTATAAATCATTGTATAAAGACACATGTACACGTATGTTCATTGCAGCACTGTTTACAATAGCAAAGACTTGGAACCAACCCAAATTCCCATCAATGATAGACTAGACAGGGAAAATGTGCCACATATACACCATGGAATACTATGCAACCATAAAAAACGATGAGTTCATGTCCTTTGTAGGGACATGGATGAACCTGGAAACCATCATTCTCAGCAAACACAAGAATAGAAAATCAAACACTGCATGTTCTCACTCATAGGTGGGTGTTGAACAATGATACCATATGGGCACAGGAATAGGAGTACCACACATTGAGGTCTGTGGTGGGAGGCCTAGGGGAGGGATAGTGGTGGGTAGGGAGTTGGGGAGGGATACCATGGGGAGAAATGCCACATATACGTGATGGGGATGGAGGCAGCAAACCACATTGCCATGTATGTACGTATGCAACAATGCTGCATGTTCTTCATATGTAACCCAGAACCTAAAGGGCAATTATATATATATGTATGTATGTATCATTGATATCCTTAGCATAATTTACATAACTTATTTACATAATTATTTACATAAATTTTGAAATTATTTTCTCCCCCGATTACTGTCAATTCTACTTCCCTAGTTGGTCCATTGTGGCCCAAATTTAAAACAAACAAATCATGTCATTGTCTTCACAGACTTTGAGAGAAAACATCACCTATAAGGCATAAAAATGTTATATGTCACTTTCCACACAGAAAAATAATGAATCTGAGTGCTAGATTATATAACAGATTCTATGTCTTAGTACTAAAAGAATATTTCAAACATTAATTAAAAATATCCTGTGCAAGAAATAAATGTCAACCTGGGTATTGGTACATGGCATGAAAGTTGAACATGAATCATGGAACTCACTCCAGAGGCCCTTGACACTTCTCGATAGTTGAAAGATGTTCAGAGGTTGATTGCCCACTACCAGCTCTTGCTAAAGGGATCTATTCATGTATAGTAGAACCTGCTGGGAAAGGTCAGTGCAAAAGTCAAAACCCTTAAAACTGGGGAGTTTTGTATCTTAATGATGCTTTGAAATGTTACTCACTATAAAGTGGATCACCTGTAGGTAGCTGGCAAAGAAGAAAAGAAAAAAGACTCAAAGTAGTAAAGTGTGGAGAGCTGGACTCCAGTTACCCATCATCATTTAACAGGTATCTTATTTTGAGTAATACAGAAAACCAACTTCAGATAAATTTTCCTCATGTATTAAGTGAGCTTCATATCTACATTGGATATATTTCTAAAGGATCAAAGCAATTGTTGCTGTATAAGCCACATTTAACTGCTGATCTGTATTTATTGCTGTGGCAGTTCATATTAAGTGTCAACTTGATTGGATTGAAGGATGCAAAATATTGTTCCTGGGTGTGTCTGTGAGGGCATTTCCAAAGGAGATTAACATTTGAGTCAGTGGACTGGGAGAGGCAGACCCACTCTCAATCCGAGTGGGCACCATCTAATCAGCTGCCAGTGTGGATAGGATAAAAGCAGGCAGAAGAACATGGAAGGACCACAGTGCCTGAGTCTTCCATCCTCCATCTTTCTCCTGTCCTGGATGCTTCCTACCCTCAAACATCGGATTCCAAGTTCTTCAGCTTTTGGGCTCTTGGACCTACAGCACTGGTTTGCCAGGGGCTCTTAGACCCTCAGCCACAGACTGAAGGCTACATTTCAGCTTCCCTACTTTTGAGGTTTTGGAACGGTGCCTGGCTTCCTTGCTCCTCAGCTTGCAGACTCCCTGTTGTGAAACTGCACCTTGTGATCATGTGATCAATATTCCTTAATACACTCCCCTTCCTATATACATGCATCTTATTTGCTCTGTCCCTATGAAGAATCCTGACTAATACATTGCTATTATTGCTTATTTCCACACCACAAATTGGTTGAGGCACATGATGGTGATTATTATTATTTGTAGCATTAGTAGTATTACCACTAGGATTCCTATTAGTACTGGTTACAGTGCCAGTAGCATTACTGACATTAAATCATAAAAGCTTTGAAACATCCAGTGTGATGTAGTCTGCATTGGAATGAGAATCTGTCTACCCCATGTGGATTTCAACATTGTACAGTCATTTTCCTGAGGTGGATTATGAACTTGGCCTCAGCTATTAACTATCTTAACAAGAGGCTAAGGGGTTAAACATGCTCCCTGTGGGGACTTCTGGCTCTTTTTTTAGGAAGTTTCACCCTCCAACAGCCAGAACCAAAGCTCATGCCCAGAGAGGCTCATTGTGAGGGGCAAATCTGAAAGCTGTTATTACGGAGAAGGTCATATTCACTGTGTAGTCTTGTCTGGCACTAAGGTTACAGGCAGTAGAAACCACCACAGCCCTGACAGAGTCAGGATCTGCATAATCCCTTCTGCCTGCCCATAGCACAGGCTTCTGACATTTTATAGAGACAACCATTCCAGCTTTCTTTAAGCCTGAGTGCTTTTGAAGTAGAAGGAATAAAATGACAAGTCTCACTCTTATCCCTTAGTGGTAGCAGAGAGGTTATTGTCATTTTCCTGAAATCGTGTATCCTAAGCTCCATTTATTTTGAATGTCGGAATTTGCTCAGTCTGCTGAAGCAACAAAGGGCAATGCTAATTTGATTAGAGTATAAAGAGCTTTGTTTTATTTAAATTCAGTCCACTAGTTAAAGCTTCAACTCAGAAATGTATTTTTAAAGAAAACTACATAGGGTTGTGAACAGACTGGAAAAATTAGATGATTGTTCATGTACATATACATACACACACATGAACACATATGAACACACACCCACACACACATATATAATCTGTGATGAAACAGATATTATACTTGAAAAAGCAAGCATATTTGAATAAAACATTACTCTGGGACTTGCTGGCTCTATTACCTTGAGTAATCAGCTTCAGTTTTCTCATCTGTAAATTGGTACTAATGGTAACAGCCTAGAAGGCTACTATAACAAATTAAATTATTTCAAGTATTTAAAAGACATGGAAGGGATTTCCATAATGCTAGGCACTCATTGGTGACACAGAATTCAGCATAACTAGACAGTGCCCTGAGCCTTACATCCCAGTGACGGTAATACAGGGAATGTAGATAGCAAAGAGCCTGGCATACAGCAGGTATTCAGTAAATGTCAGTGCTGTGATCTGAATGTTTGTGTTCTCCCTCCCAAAATTCATATGTTAAAATCCTAAGCCCCAAGGTGGTGGTATTAGCATGGTATTGGGAGGTGATCAATTAGGTCATAAAGGTAGAGCCCTCATGAATGGGATGAGTTCTCTATAAAGGCATCTGCTGAGAGCTGCCTTGTCCCTTCATCATATGAGGACACCGTGTGCAGGCCCATAGAAGGTACCACCTATGAGAAAGAGGGACCTTACCAGACACCAAATCTATTGTTGCTCTGATCTGGACTTTCAGTGCTGTGAGAAAGACATTTCTGTTGTTTATAAGCCATCTAGTCTATGGGATTTTGTTATAACTACCTGAATGACCCTTGACAGTTTCCTTCCTCTGGACTGAACCATTATGTGGAAGAGCTTCTAGTGTGAAAGAATGATAATGTCATGATAATAATACAAAGCAGGTTATACCTAGTTTTTTTATCAATGTGAAATTATAATTTCTCTTTCTCCATCCATATATGCCTTATGCAGATTTCACATCCTGTTTACAGAACTCATTCCTTTGGTTTCAAATTTTTAATTTGTTTCTGAGTGGCTATAATTCCTACTATAATTTTAATCCCCTCTGTCCCAATTTAGAATGACATCGATATAATTTCTTAGCTTGGCATTCAAGGTATTTTCCAACATCCCTGTATTCTTTATCCCATACTTCCAACCAATCAATCAATCTTAAGATTGTTTGCTCATCCCCAAATATATTTCTTGTTTCTTTTATATTTTCATTTGCATGTCAGTGTTTGAATCCCTGTTTCACTATAGACTTACTTTAGCTAATCTTTAAAAAATTTGTGAACCAGTAATTCATTGAAAGATTAAATAATGGAATAAATAAATGTACACAGTTCAAGACTGAAAGCCTTTTGGGAGCAAAAGTGGGCCTATTATTTTCTGTAACATATGAGGACATCAGGTGTACTTATACACTTACACATCATAAGTTCTCTATTTAGCTGAAATAAATGGAGCTATTTATATATGTTAACTCAGTTTAAATTAATAATTTATGTAATGACTAAGAAAAAAGAGAAAAGAGTAAGCTCTGTGATTCCAGACATTTGATTAACTAGAAATCTGATTTTTCTATTCAACAAATTATATAAATCACAGGGGTTACAATAAAAGACTTAAAGTTATTATGCAATGAAAATGCTTATTGATAAAGATTACTCTTAAAGACTCTAGAAGCTAAAAGGTTCTTTTCAGTTTAAACTCATTGTATTTATACATATAATGGTCATTATGTTTATTAAAGCAGATGTCAACGTGAACTACGCAGTCAGAATAGGATTGTCAAATGTGGTAGGAAGTAAATCCATGAGGAAAAGATATTGAAGGAAAACAGTAATTGTCAGTCTTATTTTTAATGTTTTTATTACTTTACATACAATGAGATAATCCAGTGGTACTTTTAAAACTCAATATCCAAGTACCTCCGTAGGGTTTGTTCAATGTGTAACTGAATATTATATAACAGGACCTTATTTACTAAAAAAAGATGGAGAAATAATTGTATTGATTTTTATCTTCAAAATACTGCGTGGCAAATGTTATCCTACTTTTGTGGACACAATTATAGATACTACTTCAAAGCTGTAATAATAATTTGAAAGTCAGAAGGGACACTGATGGACAAGTGGCTAGGTATATGGTCAGGATTCTTAATCAAAATGTTTTAGATTAATGTTAAATCTAGTTTATTATTATCGAATAAGCAACGTAAAGTTTCTTTAGGTTTTATGTTTGTAGGCAAAGGTGAGGGAAATTGCGATTTCACAACTAGCAGAGGAGTAGAGAGTTTTCACAAAGTACGGTAGTATGTTCTAGAGACTAATACATATAGTTTCAAAATAAGCTTTGGCTAAGTTGCATGTCAAGTTTTTAATATAAAGCTGAAGATAATGGAATTCAGGCGGAGTAACTTCTTGAGCTTCAACAATCTACTAATACACTGGTGTATTATGTCTAAAGAGCTCTAATATCTCAGTGGCAGTAAAACTGCACATATTATTTAGTGCCCTATCATATAAGATCTTCCCAAGAGTATAGTGAGCAAGGATTGAATGAAGAAAATACAGAAGAATAAAGATAGAAATAAATAAGGACAGGTTTTTGGGTATTTCAGATTGACAAACAATGGAAGTAAAAAAGACAGAAGTAAATCTGGCTGGGTTGAAGTCATGTTTTGGGCAGTGCTGTATGGGGCAAGAGAGCAAAAGATGATGGCCCTGCCAAGCTAGCAGACTCAACTGGGCTCGCTAAGCAGGCAGAGCTGACTCATATAACAAGCAGAAGAACAACAAAAATTGGTGGTTGATTACAATGCCTCAGGCCCATTGATTTTTATTTGGGGATGAGAGGAACTGAGTCAAAAACTATAGTGTTTCAAAATGGTATGTCATCTGCCACTTTGAAATTAATTTATTAACGATTTAATGAGATGCTATGAAAGTTTCTAAATTTCAGCTCTTCCAGTTTGCATATTCATGTCTCACCAGTTGATACTCATTGAAAAAAAATTATAGTTGCAGAATTTATTAGGAAATCAGGATTTTGGCAATGGCTTTTTAAGATATGCATATCAAATCAAACTTTTCAATATTTATCCTATAGAATTCCATTGTGTCCATTTAGTGACATAAGCCCCATGAAGGCAAGAACATTTTTCTTGTCCAGTTATTTGATGTGCATAAATCACAAATGATGGTAAACTATTTTCACAAATAGCATTTTTTTCTTAATATCAGCTTCAATGTCTCATCTAGTGGTAATTGAAGAAAAAAATAATTCAGGAAACATTTCACTTTGGAAAGTAAAGCAGTTAATTCTTTGTGGAAAGAATATATTTTATCTCACTGTCATATCAAATTCAATTTTGATGTCACTATTTACGTTCCACTTTATAAATTAATAACTTATTTAAAAAATCAAAATCATTACAATATTTAAAGCCCTATTAGGTGTTTGGGATCATTTGTTAAGACTTTTTTTTTTTTTAATTTGGAAACCCAGCAGACTTTTTCCTCCTCTTCATTATCTAGCTCTCCTTTAAATTCTCAGAAAAGCTAAATTATTTTATACCTGTATCTGCCAGCAATAAAATCAAATCCATTCTTGTTTACTAGTCCTTGGTTCCTCAGTAATTTGTGTTACTAGTTGCTTCTCCTCTTTTTCTCTCATATCCCTGATCCTTTTTTTCCTTCTGATCTGTTGCCTAGTGTTAGGAGACAGTGATAAAAAAAATCGCAAAAAAAAAAATAATAAAAAATAAAATAAAATAACAAAAACCCCTACAATGCAGAAGTTGTCTTCTGACAGCAAAATAATTCCAAAGAAAAGAAAAAGTTGAAATCTGACAGGATTAGCCTGCTGACTTGCTGAGTTTATGAGCCCTGTAAAGAATAACAATGAGAGAAAGAATAGGAGAGACACAACGTTATAAATTTTGCCCATAGACTTCTTCACAGCGCATTGGGAAATAAAATCAAGTTCTGGGTACCATTAATGGTTATTGTCACAAAAGAGAACCAGTTTGCCATCTGCTTCTCTGTTCGAAATTAATAGGAACTCTGGAGGTGGAGCTCTCTTTGAAATAGTTAAGTGTCTGCAGAACAATGTGAAACCCTCTGACATCTGGACATTATACGGGTACTGGCAAATATGTTTATTTAAAAACTGTTGAGTAAGTTTATCTAGCATGAGAACTAGTAACACAGTCTACTGAGGTTCAGAATCAAAATACTAAGACTAGATCAGGTGTGTTGTGTTTATAATGATGCAACATAAAGCGGAAGCTCAAAGTCGGTTCTATACGTAAGCACAGAATCATGCATTGCCAAAAAGGGATACAAAAGAGATCCTCACTTATGCTAGTTAGGGGGCTGGGTGAGTGACGTGGTTCTGGATTACTATGACACAATTTGTAAAAATAAACAAACAACAAAGAAACAAATGCTTGATATAGTCATCAAAGGTCTATGCCATCATGTTCTTTCTAACAGTGTTTATGTATTTATTATAGGAATTTGATGCCCATTCTAGAAAAATGAAACCGCATAATTTATTTTAAAATTTTGTGAAAATCTGATAAAATATGGATTTTTAGGAATAAATTGACCTATGCATGGACACAAATATTGTATATATAATTACAGAGAATGACAGGACCCACAAATATCTTCTCTAAGAGCCTAATTTAAGTATTCCTAAGGCTTACCTGCATGTTCTAATGTTTTTCTACATTTAACAATTATAATTTATAGGACAAAACATTAATACATCATCTTATAAAAATACATCATAAATAGTTCCTAAATGGCCCACATTAAGAAACAGGCTAAAATTGATATGTCCAAACAGTACAACTTACTCCATCTTTAAAATTGACATTTTAATTAAATAGTTTACTATTTTAAATACATAGATCATACACACACACCAACACACATATAATCACAAACACAAGTTTCCAATTGTGAATACCATACATCCCATAATTATTCTAAAATATATAGACCTCTATACAAAAATAAATTTCCAGAAAATACTCCAAAATCTTGGTAGCAATTTCTGTATCTGGTCTTTTTTTCCTCATCTTAATTTTTGACATTCTTTAAACTAAATATGTATCAAAACCACTAAGATCAACCTATCTTGGTGATGTGCATTTAAACTACAGATATTTCTGAGAATTGCAATGTATCAAGTGTCAGTGTCTACAACCACGGTAGTGTCTACAACCATATACATCGATTGTATATGGGTTGCCTTAAAGGAGACAGAAGTAATAAGAATAAACACAAATATGAATGGGAGAAATATGAAGATGCTGAAATCTTTATCTCATGACCAGCCACCTATACAAAGGAGAGACCAATAAGAAAGTCCCTTAGGAAGTAATAAAATTCACATCCAAGTCTCAGAAAGCACTTTCCTCTCTAGTGAATCTTATCTGAGAATGGCCATGTTCCTGAGTTCAGAGTTAAGAGCAGTTGCTGTCAAATTATCAAAAGCAAAAATGAATCACATTAGGGGAAGCTTCTGGAAAGTAGGTGGGGAATAATGGAAATGAATTTGACAAAATAAGACAATAAATAATTTTGCAGTACATAGACACTGGAGACCCGGGCAGCTGAACATTCTTAAATTAATCTTTCCTGTCATGCAGTAAACTGTCCCCCGCCACAACCACCCCCAGCCCCCAACCATCAACCATCGCCATCACCATGAGTGGTAGAGAAAAAAAGCTTATTGTCAGTAGATTTGGGGAGTGACAGTTTACTATATCTACATTTTTGAACACCCAAACAGAAGATACAGATTATTTAAGAAGACACATATGAATTAGAAACTAACTCCTAATAGCAGGACAGACTGTTGGCTATTGGTCCTCACACTAAGCAAAACTACCTGAAATGCCTGGATGGCAACATTAAAGTTGAGCACAGGTATCTAGATCATACTGGAAGATCAGCTGGGGAGGAGGGAATAGTGAGTCAAGTAATATCGTTCCATGTTCCATAGCTCTGATTAGCACTAGCCCCAAAGGCAGCGCTATCAACTGAATTCCACTGGGAAAAATACTTTTAAGAGGTAGAAAGAAAGAGATGACTATAGATGTTTATTAAAGGCATTTTGAAGCCTTTTATATGCCCATTATATTTTAAAGTCCTAAGTAAAACAAACAAGGAAATGTCATATATATACTGGTTCATAATTTTTAGAGTTGTCACTTGCATTTTTCCTTTCATCTTTATCACTAGGGTTAATCACATCACCATTTCATAATGGGAGAAGCTGAAGCACTAGAAATTTAACTGAATTGATTAGGGCCATCTGAGTTGGGACCTGGGACTCACACCTTAGCCTTCCCAGTCCAATTGCCTATATTAAACCCACATACCATGCTGTTTTTCATGACCATAAACCCATACAGAGATGATTTATAGCGGGGCATTCATTTTGAATATGATTAATTTCATTTTTATAAATGGTTTTGGATGACTTAATCATCTGGGCATCATAATGACTGTCATTACTAAACAAATTTACTCTTTGAAGTAGAAACAACGTGGGTGATATCTTCCTTTTCGTGAGTAATTTACTGCCAAGAGGGGATTCTGTCATTATATAGTAATAATGTTCCTAAATCAATGTGTTCTAGCAACATGGAAATTGAACTTAAATTGTCAACTAGGAACAGTCCTGATGTTCTGAAGTTTCAATAAAAGTAATTAAAGAACAATAACATTAGCTAAGTTGTTGAGTGTTTTTTAAACACATCTTCAAGTATTAAATACTGCTGAACACCAAGGCTACTTTTTTAAAGATAGGTATAGATATAGATGTATTTTGCATTTAAACTACAGATATTTCTGGGAATTGCAATGCATCAAGTGTCTACGACCCTGGTATGTGGACATTATACTGCAACTGGCAAAGATATTTATTTAAAAACTGTTGACTTAGTCTATCTAGCATGAGAACTAGTAACACAGTCTACTGAGGATCAGAGTCAAAAACTAAGACAAGATCAGGTGTGTCGCAATTATAATAACGCAACATAAAGAGGAAGCTCAAAGTCAGCTCTGCACGTAAGCACAGAATTCATGTTACATAGAGGCATTGCAAAAATATGTATATAAAAGTATTTTTAAACATATATCTGTCTATCTAAAATATATCTATAAAATATGTATTTATATATCTTTATATACATATATGTATATATATATGTGTGTGTGTGTAACTATCTTTAAATGTCTTTTAAAATGAAAACATAGCAATAACTTTTAAAATGAATCTGGCTTTCCTATGTAAATGCATGCTGGGAGTACCTAAAAAGCTGTGCTAAGGAAGAGAGACCTACTCCCAGATCTCATTCAGATCACCACTCAGTATCCAAACTTCCATAATCTTGACATTCTTAGCACCTCATGGGGCTCCGGGGGTGATGTCCATGGGTTTGAATGTGAACTGAACAACAAACAAATCCCTTTACTAATACTTACATATATACGGAAGCATACACATGCACAAATGTGTAGCATAAATGGACTCAAATATTTATGACTAAACAATAGAGGTTGGGAAACATAAAGGCATGGAAATAATGTTTGGAGTGGGCTATCCCACAGGTTAAATGAATGGTCAGATTGCATATGCCATCACTGGCCTTCGGAGAACGACGTGCTAAGTAAGCAAATCATCGGTTATTCTTTTAATATTAAGTGAACGAAATACAAAATAGAAGCAGTTAGAGCAGTCAGATGAACTTTGTCAGCATGTTGAAAATGCAAAATCATTCCTGCTAAAAGACTAACCAGGAGTCTTTTCCAAAAATGCATTCATTTTAAGCTCTGTAATATCAAAATCTCTTTGTGGTATTTACGTTAACTTGGGGAGAGAATAGCAATATTTTCTAAATATGAAAGCCCCTAATAACAACCTATGAAACCATACAGTTTTAAAAACTTTATTTATGTGACATTATAAATTAGTATAATTCATATCACATTTAGATAACAAGGGTTTTAAATTATGCAGCTTATCTGAATTCAAAGCCAACCATGTTGTCATTTTAAAATGTGTTAATCATTCCATTTACAATGAGAATGTAATATGAATAAAAGCTGCATTCACACTGTCCTTGGGATTTAAATAAAATTTGCTTAACCTCCTATCCCATGTTCTGGAGTAGTTCACGTGGACCCCCACATTTGTTTGTTAATTCTCAGACTCATTAATTTTTATGCTGCCTCAAGAGTTTTAAATTATTGCAATAAATAGACCTGATGTATACGTATGGATGACTGAGTCTTAAATAATTTATATATCTCATTATATTTGTTCAGGTCATATTGCTAATTGGTGCTGACCCCTGGTTAACTCCAAGTATATCTTGGTATAAAACCCATACTCTTAGCAATTTCAATCCTATTTTGATTAAGAGAATTTGTCTAAGATCTCAAGGACCCTGTGATTCTCTTGGTGAGATGAGCTGTGTTGTGTTCACATATAACTAAAAACAAGACTGTGTATAAGTGTCAATTGGTGCTTTGAGAAAAATGTTTGCTATGGAGAAAAATATTAGTAGCAACCAAAATAAATTTTTAAAATATAGCTTCAGTGTTCTCTTGAAATTAATTTTTGAATAATTAAAGACTGGCTGAATGGACCTTTTCCAAATATTTGTTTATTTGCAGTTAGCTAGCTATATATAATAATTAGGTGTAGATATCTCTCTACCTAGGTAGCTAAAGACAGAGACAGCCAGATAGAGATATTGTTTGTATTTTTCTACCATTAAAAAGGAGGCAAATTGATTGTATAAATACTTGTATCTGACAAGCCAAAAGTGAATGTGGTGGAAACAGAAAAGATCAGCAGAATTACAAAACTGTCTAGGTTGGAGATTCCCATGAGAGATGTGTGCATTATTTATTCTTGCAACTACTGTCAATTATTTCTGATTTCTAGTGTTTACTTATGTCTGTTTCTATTGAGGTAGACATTTGATGACTATTTTAAAATTGACATATTGAAAGAGATTGCATAGGCTTCAAAGTTGTCTGCTCACAGAAGATCCTTATCAAATGATCAAATGTTAATTCAGTACCCCAAATAGAAGATAATTAATCCATAAAATAATACCATTATGATTTATAAAAATAAAAAGAATTTCAGATAACATAAAAAGTTATTTACTTAATGAAGGAATGGAGAAAATGATTGTCAATGTATTACGTATTAGTCTGTTTTTGTTATTTTACAATAAAAAAGTGAACACTTTCATATTAATTTAAGTAAAAAGCATTGGATTGATATAAGAAAATACTCTATTCCCAAGGGGGATATATAAGCCAGTGAACAGTTAATACATTTATATCTATTATTAATAGGTATAAATTGATCAGTTTTTCCCTCAGGTGTAGAATAAACTTGAAGGTGTACATGACTCGCATTTCAATATGAGACACAGAAAGATAAAATAGAACAGGTAGATTATAGAGTCATAAAAGCAGACTTTGTCCTGATAAAACTCCTTATTTAAAAATGCATGTTTCCTTGTCAAAAATTTTTAATGTTATAAAAATTCATGAGCATTTCTGCTTGGTATTTAATGTACATTTCATTGAATATGAGTTTTAAACGTATGACTAATATTGTTAACTATAGCTCATTCTCTCCTGCAAAAGTGCCTTGAAAAACCTAAACAATGTTAAATAGTTTTCTGTGGTGGTACATCACTGTTTCATCGATGACATTTCCTTAAAAAATGCCAACAACAGGCTAGGCTCGGTGGCTCAGGCCTATAATCCCAACACTTTGGGAGGCTGAGGTGGCCACATCACTTGAGATCAGGAGTTTGAGACCAGCCTGGCCAACATTGCGAAAACTTGTCTCTTCTGAAAATACAAAAATTGGCCTGGCATAGTGGCAGGGGCCTGAATCACAGCTACTTGGGAGGCTGAGGCAGGAGAATCACTTGAACATGGGAGGTGGAGGTTGCAGTGAGCTGAGATTTGCCACTGCACTCCAGCCTAGAGAACAGAGCCAGAGGACTCTGACTCCAAAAAAAACAAGCAGGCCCCCACTTTGAATGAATTTGACAATGGCTGGTGTTTCAGGTCTGTTGTGTTTAATACTTCACAACAATCTGGAGTGACATGAATCTGGATAATTTAGCAACACAATGTACATGATTGAGGCTAAAAGTGAGTAAAAATGAACACTCTCCTATGTTCTTTTCCAAATGTGGCCCATGACCTACTGGTAGAAAGTTACTAAATTCATCAGAAATTGTGAAAAGCAAAAAGCATTACAGAGAAAGTTCACTTAGAACTTAACTAAATGTGATTTGTCTCACCAACGGCAACAAGAATGGCGAACCAAGATTTTCTTATGCTGCTTTGTCAAGCCAATAAATACACTGATGCAGTTCATATTAATTGATTCATTAAATTCTATTAGAATGGTTCACAAAATTCCTAGCTACAAAGTAGCCATTTAATTTATATCAGAAATCTATTATTCACAACAAAATTTCTACATATTATATTTTTTCCAAGTTGATATTTTAAAAACTTGCTTATTGTACTTCAGAAACAAATGAAGCTCTGTGTTTAATAGACATATATTTTTAATGGAAAACTTTAGAGATTGTAAAGAGAAAAGTTGGCAACTAAATAATTAAGATGTACCACAACTGAATCTACAAATAAGAATAATGTCTTTACAAATTTCTTAAATTTATTAATATGCAAAACAAATGAAGAAATGCATGTGGTCTTTATCAGCATGTGTCTTTCCAGGTTCATATCACATTATTAAACGTTTTGATCTTTTAATGGCAATTAGTCCACTGGGAAACACAGTACTTAGGGAATGCCAACAATCATTAAATTACACACCAACCAGGCTTCTTACCTTGGCAAAATATGACAAATAGGCATATCATGCCTATTAAATGGCAAAAAGAAGGTATTTCGGCTCCTCTTAACAACCTTTTACATAGCTAGTCTCTACTGATTGAAATTGTCTTCAAATATGTAAAATATTGATATTTAATAATCTTTTGCTTTCTTTTCTCCAAGCATGTATGTCCTTGGAAAGCTGACAGATAACAATGGCAGAGAGCCTTGATTACATTTATATGCCTATATTATAGTTTGTTGTTTAAATATTCCTAAGTGAAACAAGAATCTCACAGATCCAAAGCACTAAAAAATGCATCTTTTGGGAAGTGAAGACATGCTGTTGTGTCACAAAAAAATTCATTGAGTAGAAATGGAGGCAATGCCTGGATCATCTTCAATCAAAGCATGATCATCTTTTATTAGATAACTAGAGCGTAAACTAGACCAAAGAAACTGATTTCTTAGTAAGCTGATATTCTGCCACCAATCACATTGGTTTTGTTTGATAGTTTTCATAATCATGGCCTTTTACCCTGTGGCCTTGTAAAGGCCTTGCCTTCACGCTCCTTCCCTCATTCTCCTACCTTACTAGGCCGCCGTGGGGTCTGTAGTCTGCAGTGATGCCAGTGTTAAAAGTGGTACCAAGAGAGACATTTGTGGTTTCCAATTTAACACAGTCTAGTTTTAAAAGATAAGATGGTATGGCTTTGTGCAAAATAAAAAACAGATTGCATGACCCTGGAAAAATGAAATCATAGTGTTTTGTCTTGTTTTAAGGATATTATCCATTATAGGTTAGTGAGGTTGGGAGGAAAAAAAGGAGGGGAAGAAAGGAAGTCCATGTGCCTTAATAGGAATGATGGGAAGAAAAGACAATGTTTTCATGAATGATGTAAACAAACGGATTCAAATGTTAACTAGAAAGATTCCTAGGTGAATCATATATAAGGAGATCTGATATACAATTTAATTTTGTGTATCTCCTGGGAAATAACTTACTTAGTTCATGACAGATTTGAAGTGGCTCTTCAGCAGTTGGGGTTCACCTGGGAGCTTTTCCATGTGGCAATCTGTGGCAGGAAGTAGGGAGCCTTATATTTGTTGACGATGATTACAGGAGAGAAAAATAAGAGAAGGAGAATGGAGGATCAAAGTGAGGAATATTTATACAAATTGTGTGGGAAAAAATTTGATTTAGGACCCTTGCTACCAAGAAGACTGCTAACTACTACCTAATAACTGAATGAATAAATGAATGAATGAATACTTTCAGAAAGTGTTATAAATGAATAATGGACCAATGTTACCTTAACATCATGCTGTTTCTATGTAAATAATTTATGAAATGTTTCTGTGATCAGATGGCTACTTTCTGAATGGGGCAGAATTTGAACAGGTGTATCTGGGGGAAAGGCATTCTGAAGGTAGAAGAAATCAGGCCAATAACAAAATTCAAGCATTTCAAAATTTTGTTGAAACAGATATAAATGTAAATACTCATCAAAGAGAGAAGCAACCATAGAAGAAGCTGATTTTCTCCCTAAATACAAGCATAATAAGCAATATTTCAAAGTAAAGTGTAGACTAACAGTGGAACAGATTCTCTTTCTTCTAAGTTCACTCAACTGCATGACATAAATATTTCCTTTTATGTCACACTGAGAATTTTACTTTTTATCCAGATTTGGTATATTTCTCTCTCTGCTAAAAGACCTGGCCAGTGACTAAATTTCTAAGGGTATAAGTGTACACAATTTTGATGGTGTGAATCTTGCTTTTCCTTATTAATGGCTGATAATTTGAAATAATAGTACAGCTCAGGTCTAAGTTGTTTTTCAAATACGTAGAGAAAATGAGTATAGTTAATAAATGCTACCGTGCTAGTAAAATCATCTCATCTCTAATTTTTCAGTAATGTATTTGGTTTGTAATATTTAGAAAACAATGTTGACAGAGATATTCCCTCAGTGGTACTGTTAAATGACTTCTAGATGCCCAGCTCCTGGCATACACAAGATAAATCAGCTATCTATGTCATTTTCAAAGAGCTTATAGTCCTTAAGAAGATAAATTATATACATAAATAAGAACATGATAAATAGGTACTAATAAACATCACAATGTGAGTACAATGGAAGGAAATTCTATGGATGCTAAGAGAAAGTTAACTGGCTAGATTAATTAAATCTCCGTGGAGAAAAGTTTTCCTCTTGTAGAAATGAACATCAATCACTTTGGTTTCAGAATTAACTGATCTACAAAAACTCAACAACTGTCTTGTAGTTATTATTTTAAATAATAGAGCACCAAGAAAAATCTTCAACATCAGTATCATGCCAGTTAACTTTAAGAAGTTGCAGCTAAATGGAAAACAAACAAACAAATAAAAATTATTCAAAATTATTGTATTAATTAGAAAAAGAACAGAGGCAGAGGAGCATTACATTTTATTTTTCATTCAAGAAATACTGAGTATTTCTCAATTAAAATGGCATGAAAAATAAAACTCAGTTTATTAAATAAAAATATTTAGTCTATTTATCTAAAAAATTATTATTTTTTAAATCATGTGAGTCAATTCTCCAAATAAATCCCCTTCCATATACCTATATGTCTCTTTATATGTAGATAGTAAGTATAGAGATAGGTAAGTATATTGACTGATTGACAGAAATCCTGTTGGTTTCTCTGAAGAACTCTCTGACGTAACGTTTTTGTCCTTATCTTAATCACTTACTGCCACCTGTGAAAGGTTCTGGGGATAAAATTTAGAAAAGTTTATTCTTCTGGAATTTTACCCATAATAAATTTGTTTTGCTTACATTAACCTCCCATTTTGAGACTTCAGAAAATGAATCAGTTCTGACTTTTGTTTATACTTTTTCATATGTTGACAGATGCATAATAGCTTGTATTCATTTATCATGGAATGGATGGATGGGAGGATGGATAAATAGAGGAATAAATAAAATTCAACTGAATGTTAATCTTATTGCCTTACTTCTAGCTTCACAGTTTAGATAGAGTATATTCATTTTATAGGAAACTAATGTGAAGATCATTAGAGCACAACTTAATGGAGTACTAATCAGCGCTGTATTGAATATAATCTGTTGTCTAGGCTGGAGTGCAGTGGTGTGCTCCCAGCTCACTGCAACCTCAACCTACCAGGCTTATGTGATCCTCTCAAGTCAGCCTCCCAAGTAGCTGGGACTATAAGGAGTCTGCCACCAAGTCTGGCTAATTTCTCTCTCTCTCTCTCTTTTTTTTTTTTTTTTTTTTTTTTTTTGTAGAGATAGAGTTTCATCATGTTTCCCATGCTGGTTTCAAACTCCTGGACTCAAGAGATATACCTGCCTCAGTGGATGAATATGTAAATAATAACTGCTGATTAATAATATGTATTTAGTTTTAATTTCACGTATCTAAAACAATTTGCCTTAATGTATGTCTATAGAAATAGAAGACTGAACAAGTTACATTTTACTTTTTTACTCATTTAGTTATTGATATAAATGACTGATGATTATAATTCACCTTCATATTTCTAGTGATAATGCACAAAAGAGTAAAAGGTTGACCTCAAAATGTGCTGAGATTTAGGGTGTGAGCTACTGCTATTAACCTTTTTCCTTTTTTAAAAACATCTTTTAGTGGCTCACACCTTTAATCCCAACACTTTGGGAGGCCAAGGCAGGCAGATCACTTGAGGTCAGACGTTCAAGACCAGCCTAGCCAACAGGGTGAAATCCCATCTAGTAAATATACAAAAATTAACAAGGGTTGGTGGTGCGGATCTGTAATCCCAGCTACTCGGGAGGCTAAGGCAGGAGAATCACTTGAATCTGGGAGGCAAAGTTTGCAGTGAGCCAAGATCACACCATTGTACTACAGCTTGGGCCACAGAGAAAAACTGTCTCAATAAA
Organism: Cebus imitator; assembly: GCF_001604975.1. Lineage (NCBI taxonomy): Eukaryota > Metazoa > Chordata > Mammalia > Primates > Cebidae > Cebus > Cebus imitator. Next base: position 1,827,333 of record NW_016107350.1, on the reverse strand, counting down.
TAAATAAATAAATAAATAAATAAAAAGTAAAATAAAATAAAAACATCTTTTGAAATTTGATGTCCCTCATACCCGTATTAACAAATGTTTAAAGATAAAACACTGTATTTTGTTTCATATGCTAAAAGCTGAAGATAAGGAAACATTTTTGTTTAACTATTTAAGTAAATGTTATAATGTTATTTTTTAATATGTAAACAGGATTGAATGGAAAAATACTTTCTAATAACTCAGAAAAAAATGAGTCTTTCTTTAAATACACTTTAAACACATTTTCTCACCATAGTTTTTCTAGAAAACAGACATAAAATTGTCACCCAAAAGAGAGGACCATATATTAAAAAATATATACAGACAGAAAAAAAAATCAACTCATGCCTTTAAGATTTCACATTTTAAAGAAGCAGTTTTATTTGACTTCTTAAATGCATTTTAAAGTTTATGTAATCAATTCTCCTGCACAAAATGAAAGCATCAATATATTTGAAGGACAGAGGAGATGCCACCATTTTACCCTAAGCTCAGAGTGCTAATGATGTCTTTTTAAGGTCTTCAAACACACAAAATCTCAAGCAATTTGCTTAATTGGATGAGTAAAATTTAAAGTCAAATAAGAATAAGTAGGCCTAACATTTTGTCCCTATGTGCTATTTTCAAACACTCAAAATCATTCATGGTGACTGTCAGAATATGTGAAAACCTGTCTCAGAAAGGAAGATAGTGAATAAATTAAGTGAAAATTTGCAATCAATCACATTTTTCCTTAAAACATGGTATCAGCTTCTATAGCTACAGACATAACAGAAAAATTACCTCAAAAATTATTTAGTCAATATACACATTTTATTTACTTAAAAAAACATTCTCAAGTACATTGTTCCTGGATTGATTAATTCAGTGATTCTATCATGTCATCAGAAGTTTTTCTTTCTCCTTTGTCCACCTCAATGTTCTATCTTTAGTCACTGAAATGGCGGCATTAAGTGATGAAAAAATAAAGTGTGTACACATTTCCAAGAGAAATTATTTTTAGACACCCCCCCACTCCCAAAAGATTTACTTTTTTGCCTTGAAAAGTGTGTCTTGCACTCATAAGTGGATGTTGAACAATAAGAACACATGGGCACAGGGAAGGGAACATCATTCACTGGGACCTGTTGCAGGTGGGGAGCTAGGGGAGGGATAGCAGGGGGTGTGGAGATTGGGGAGGGATAACATTAGGAGAAATACCTAATGTAGGTGACATAGGGATGGATGCAGCAAACCACCATGGCATGTGTATACTTATGTAACAATCCTACACGATCTCCACATGTACCCCAGAACTTAAAAGTTTAATTAAAAAAAAAAAACAGTTAAATCGAAAACAACCTCAATATACATGAGCTGTGTAAATATCTGCTATAAATAAATGAAACTAATCACAGAAAAGTATGTCTTGCCGCACCATATTTCCATTTTTCAACTAATCACTGTCAAGAAAAGCAGATCATTAAAATTAGCTTAGACTATTTAACTTTCACTCCAAGTTGCTTGGACTCTTTGACAACTGTGAGCAAAGAAGCAAAGTACTCAGTGGAGTAATGCCTAATGAGTAGACAAACAATGGTATCTGTCAATTAAATACATTTATAAATAATTTTTGGTGTGAATAAATTTTTTAATCATGTATATCTTCCTTGAACAGAATTTATAACTCATAGGTGCCGTTTAGAAAACTTAGTATTTTATGGAGCCCTCAATTATATTCCTTGAACTATTTTGCCAACACCTTTATTTGAGTATTTTCTAAACATACTTTATATTCATAAATTTAAAAACCCCAAATTTTAGCACTTATTATATGCCTAAATGTGTGTTAGTCAAGATTACAGTGTCAAATGAGAGATGAAATAGAACCAAGTTCAACAGGACACCTTGATATACTTGAGAAAACCGATTAAAAACATAAAATTACCATAAACCAGTAGGTCCTATATACGGAAATAACTTGACCAGGAGCTAGATACGCTTACCTCCTCTGCCTTCAACAGCAAGAAAATCATCTGATAAGAAAATGACTGGAAAAATTCTAGGCCTAGATGCAACAATTAACAAGCACCCTCAAGATTAACTAAGAACGGTTTCTTGCTGAGAAGCAGTAGGTGCAAAAACAAACAAATTACTTTTTGTTTGGAAGCTACAGCAAAGGATCTTAAGAAGAGAGATATACACAGAATAGCAGGCTGTAATATACTAATTGGCAAATGATTGGAGGTCAAGCATGAGAATATATGTCACAGTATCTTTAATAATAGGAAGAAAAATATTTGCAGGTTGAAATTTTCCCTAAAAGCTTAATTTTAATTGCTGGAAAATTTAGTAAATCTAATTTTTCTTAGTGCCACTTTAAAAACAGAGGTCAGGCCGGGCGCGGTGGCTCAAGCCTGTAATCCCAGCACTTTGGGAGGCCGAGGCGGGTGGATCACGAGGTCAAGAGATCGAGACCATCCTGGTCAACAAGGTGAAACCCCGTCTCTACTAAAAATACAAAAAATTAGCTGGGCATGGTGGCGCATGCCTGTAATCCCAGCTACTCAGGAGGCTGAGGCAGGAGAATTGCCTGAACCCAG
>NW_016107350.1:1815587-1823859 GCF_001604975.1 Cebus imitator | reverse complement strand
AAAAAAAAAAAAAAAAAAATCATATATGTCTATATAGAGAGTACATATATAGAATATTCTGTACCAAGCACCTATTACAAGAGAAATCAAGGTAGTCATAAGAGATTAGAAAAAATAAAGATTTTGTCTAGAGACTGGAAAATGAAGGAAGATTTTAGAAAAATCGAGACTAAGAACATAGATACAAGCCAGTCCATGAAAGAACCTTGCGGAGATAAGGCTTTTGTTCTGTATCCACAAAGATTTGGAAAACCTTTGGGGGATTTTAAGTTAGGCCAAGACATGATGATAATTTTATTCTTAACACAGTTTGGATTCAGTTTGAAGAATGAATTTTGGATGAATTTAGAACTAGTTAAGACAAGAGGGTAATACAAGTCACAGGTCCAGGGATGATGCTAGCTTAATTCAGAGTGGCTGGCACAGCGATGAAGAAAGTATTATCCAGTTAACAGTGCTGGAGGAGAGATATCCCAAGAAGACTAACTAGAAGCACCAGTATATGCCTCTTACATAGAGAGGGACTGAAATAGCAAGTAGATAATGACATGTTGGATAGCTCATTAAGAAAGAGCACTGGGACTCAACAGAGAAGGGAAGGGAAGTACTGAAAGCAAAGGAGAAGTAAGCAGGCAGCCTGCTTGGCAGCTGGGTGAAGCTCCTGGAGGCCAGGAAAGGGTAAGTGAGGGACCCCCAGCAGTCCACATTCCTTCACAGACTTCCACAATCCTAATCACAGGAAACTCCCGTGAACCTCACGTGCATCAAGACAGAGAGCTGCCTACAGATTGTGCAGAGGTGTTTGTTGTTCCAGAGGCGACACTCACTGAGTCACCAGGCTTCCAAGCCCTGAGGAGCTGCGACACACGAGGGAGTTGAGCCCCCAAAGGGCTGCCAAGGAGAAAATGTGGAGGCTGGGTACTTTTTCACACTTCTTGAAAACAAATCTCAGTGCAGATGATGCTGATGATGTTGTGGGACCCAGACACAGAGAAATTGTGAGCCCACAGCTGCCTTCCCACACTTCTCCCACTGAGTCATGCGCCATCCTTCCAGGTGGAGGGCTCACAGCTGGCACCAATCTGAAAATACACCCCAAAGGACATTCTGCCCTGAAATGATACTGCGGCTGCTGCTGCAGGAATGAAAGGGAGAGGCCAGAAACTTCCACATGCTCTGAGGACAAATGCCACTGCCACCGCAGTGGGCTGCTGTGGGATGGAGGTGCCAGCAAACCACCAGCTCCACAGCTGCCCCAATAAGCTACTCCCACTGAAAGCAGCCCTGCCCTCCCTGGTGGCAGACCCCTAGTGGAGCCGCCACTGCCCCCATCTAAGCATTCTTCAGGAGGCCTGAGGACCACCATGCCCCTATATGCACCATAACAAGGTCACCCGAGGATAAGCCTGTCAGCCAAGTCCCATTCCCACAGTATTTGAGCATGGCATCCAGGGGCCTGAACATCATCCAGCCCAGTCCACCTCTGTTGGCCCCAAGCCGTCCTCCCAGAGTCTGAAGTCAACAGAAACTAATCTGCTGATCCAACAGTTGGCACCCCCTGGCATGAGCCACCTGTGTGGACTGACCTGCCCAGCCCATTGCAGCCACCACTAGCACCAGCATGAACCACCTGGGTTCCAGTGGGTAGCCCCACAACTGCGAATGTCATCACCCACATCACACCATGGCCAAAGGGCCCAAGAAACCTCTCAGATTGCCCAGCTCACTGCTGCCACTACTGGAATCCAAGCAAGCCATCTGGAGGCCTGGGAATTGGCTCACCTAGACCTGTTAACACGAAGCCAGAATACACTGTTCTGGGGCTCAAGGACAGGCATGCTCAGAACACAGCTGCCACCGCTTGTGCCAAAGACTGGCCCATCTGGCATTCTATTCCTCAGCAAAACTTCACCACAGTCTCCACTAATAAATGCTCTCTGAGCCACCAAGGAAATAACAGATACTACCAATGCTGTTTACAGCCAAAGCAATCATGTAGAGGCCACACTCCTGCCTGTACTTAAAGTGCCCTACCCAACCAACAACACATATACATCTTAAAAAAAAAAAAAAAATCCTTCCGTATGAAGGGAAATTCAAAAGTTGGAAGAAGTGACTATTATACCAGACGTGTAGGTAGCAATGTAAGGTCATGAGAAACATGAAAAACATCAAAAAAAAAAAAAATGAAATTCCAAAAAAAAAAAAAAAAAAAAAAAAAAAAAAATAAAAAACATCAAAAAAAAAAAAAATGACACTTCCTAAGGAAGACTGTAATTCTCCAACAACAGATTCAAACAAAAAATGTTCACAAAATCCTGAATAAAGAATTCAAAATATAGGAACACTTTTACACTGTTGGTGGGAGTGTAAATTAGTTCAACCATTGCGGAAGACAGTGTAGCGATTCCTTAAGGACCTAGAAATAGAAATTGCATTTGACCCAGCAATCCCATTACTGGGTATATAGCCAAAGGATTATGAATCGTTCTACTATAAAGACACATGCACACGGATGTTCATTGCAGCACTGTTTACAATAGCAAAGACCTGGAACCAACCCAAATGCCCATTGATGATAGACTGGACAGGGAAAATGTGGCACATATACACCATGGAATATTATGCAGCCATCAAAAACGATGAGTTTGTGTCCTTTGTAGGGACATGAATGAACCTGGAAACCATCATTCTCAGCAAACTGACACAAGAGCAGAAAATCAAACACCACATGTTCTCACTCATAGGCGGGTGTTGAACAATGAGAACACATGGACACAGGGAGGGGAGCACTACACACTGGGGTCTGTTGGGGGGAAATAGGGGAGGGACAGCGGGGGGTGGGAGTTGGGAGAGATAGCATGGGGAGAAATGCCAGATACACGTGAAGGGGAGGAAGGCAGTAAATCACACTGCCATGTGTGTACCTATGCAACAATCTTGCATGTTCTTCACATGTACCCCAAAACCTAAAATGCAATAAAAAAAAAGCATTCAAAAGAGTAAACCAGATAAGGATACAACAATAAACAAAGAAAACTACAGGCCCATATCCCTGCTGAACATTGATGCAAAAATCCTCAAGAAAATGCTAGCAAACTGAATCCAACAGCACATCAAAAAAAGAATATGAAATGACAAAGTCAGAATTATACCAGGGATGCAAGAATGGTTCACAATATACAAATCAATAAATGTGGTACCTCACATTAACAGAACAAAGGGGAAAAACCACATAATCACCTCAATAGACCCAGAAAAAAAATTGAAAACGATTCAACATCACTTCATGATGAAAACTCTCAACAAAATAGAAATAGAAGAAACATACGTCAAAATAATACACACTGGACATGACAAACACACAGCTACCATTACATTGAAAGGGGAAAAACTGAAAGCCTTTCTTTTAAGCTCTGAAGCAAGATAAAGTTGTCCACTTTTACCATTTCTATTCAATATAGTACTGGAAATCCTAGTCAGGTCAATCAGGCAATAGAAAGATACAGAAGTCATCCAAATTGGAAAAGAGGAAGTTGAATTATTCCTCCTTGCTGGTGATATAATCTTACACCTAGAAAAACCTAAAATCTCTACCGCAAAACGCCTAGTTTTGATAAAGTAACTCAATAAAGTTGCAGTGTACAAATTCAACATAAAAAATGAGTAGCACTTCTATACTCCAGTAGTGAACTAGCTGGGAAAGAAATCAAGAAGGCAATATCACTAACAAAAGCTATAAAAAATTAGAATAGCTAGGAATAAATTTAGCAAAGGAAGTGAAATATTTCTACAAGGAAAACTACAAAACACAAATGCAAAGATAACTGAAAAGAAAACAAACATGGAAAGTCATTTTATGCTCACGAATTAAAAAAAAATTCTTATCTTTAAAATGATCATGCTGCTCAAAGCAATCTACAGATTCCATACAATCGCTATCAAATTATCAACATCCTTTTTCATGTAATTAAAAATATCCTAAAATTTATATAAAACTACCAAAGATGCCAAATAGCCAAAGCAATCCTGAGCAAAAAAGTACAAAGCTATAGGCAAGAAACTACCTGATAAAATAAATTATAAAGCTATAATAATCAAAACAACTGCATATTGGTATCCAAACAGATATGTAGACTAATGAAACAGAAAAATTGTCCAGAAATAGATCCAAGTATTTACAGCTAACTTATTTTTGATAAATATGGCAAGAACAACTCTGAGGACAAGACATCTCTTCAATAAATGGTATTGGGAATTAGTCATATGCAGAAGGATGAAAATGGACTCCTTTCTCTCTCTATATATAAAATTCAACTCTATGAATTGAAGACTCAAACATAAGACCTGAAACTATAAAATCATTAGAAAAATACATATAAGAAAATACACTTCAAGACATCAGTGTAAGCAAAGATTTTACGGCAAAGACCTCAAAAGCTCAACTAACTGTAACAAAAATAGACTGTGGAACTATATGAAGCCAAAAAGCTTCTGCAAAGCAAAGGAGACAAAGGGAATGAAGAGACAACTTGTTAAAAGGGAGAAAATATTTGCAAACTATTCATCTGACAAAAAACAAATATCCAGAATATATGAAGAACTCAAACAATTCAGCAATTAAAAAGAAACCATAAATCATTCAAACATGGGCAAAGACCATGCTAGACATTCCTTAAAAGAAGACATACAAATGGGTGATAAGTATTTGAAAAAAGGTTCAACATCATTAATAATTAGAGAAATGCAACTCAAAACCAAACTGAGGTATCATATTACCCCAGTAAGAATGGTAATTATTTAAAAGACAATCTGGGAACAGCGGCTCATGTCTATAATCCCAGTACTTTGGGAGGCCGAGGAGGGTGGATCATGAGGTCAGGAATTCAAGACTAGGCTGGCCAAGATGGTGAAACCCCATGTCTACTAAAAACTACAAAAAATTTAGCTGGGTGCAGTAGCAGTTGCATATAACCCTCCCTACTTGGAAGGCTGAAGCAGGAGAATTGCTTGAACCCAGGAGGTGGAGGTTGCAGTGAGATGAGATTGCACCACTGCACTCCAGCCTGGGTGACAGAGTGAGACTCCATGTCAACAACAAACAAACAAAAAACAATAAAAAATAGCAGAAGCTAATGAGACTGGGGAGAAAAGGGAACTCATACACTGTTAGTGGGAATGTAAATTAACAGAGCCACTATGTAAAAAAGTATGGAGATTTCTCAAAAAACTAAAGATAGAACTAGTGTATGATCCAGCAATTCCACTACTGGGATTTTATTCAAGGGAAAAGAAATCTGTATACCAAGGGAACACCTGCACTTGCCTGTTTATTGTGGCATTATTCACCAAAGCAAAAATACAGAATCCACCTAAGTGGATGAATAGATAAAGAAAATGTGGTGTATTCACACAATAGAATACTATTCTGCCATAAAATAGAACGAAATCATGTCATTTGCAGCAGCACAGATAGAACTAGAGGTCATTATGTTAAGTGAGAAAAGCCAGCATAGAAAGACAGAGAGCACATGCTCTCACTCCTATGTGGGAGTCACAAACAATCTCATGGAGGTAGAGAATAGAAAGTTAGATGCAAGACATTGTGAAGGGTTTCTGTCTAGGAGAGAGGATAAAGAGAGATTGATTACTGGGTGCAAATATACAGTTAAAATTTAAAAAAACCCCAATATTCCAAAGCAGAGTAGGATAACTATAATTGACAACAATGTAATGTATATTTTAAATTATCTAGAAGAGAGGGCTGGAAATGTTCCCAACCCATAGAAATGACACATTCTCAGGCTGGGCACTGTGGCTCACGCCTGTAATCTCAGCACTTTGGGAGGCCGAGGGGGGTGGATCACTAGGTCAAGAGATTGAGACCATCCTGGTCAACATGGTGAAACCCCGTCTCTACTAAAAATACAAAAAATCAGCTGGGCATGGTGGTGTGTGCCTGTAGTCCCAGCTACTCAGGAGGCTGAGGCAGGAGAATTGCCTGAACCCAGGAGGTGGAGGTTGCGGTGAGCCGAGATGGCGCCATTGCACTCCAGCCTGGGTAACAAGAGCGAAACTCCGTCTCAAAAAAAAAAAAAAGAAAAAAAAAAGAAAAAAAAAAAAAAGAAATGACACATTCTCATTGTGATGGATGCCCTACATACCTTGACTTGATTATTACACATTCTATTTTAATTGCTTTGAGAGGGTCTCACTCTGTCATCCAGGCTGGATTGCAGTGGCTAATGCCTCAACCTCCTGGGCTCAAGCAGTCCTCTCACCTCAGCTTTATGAGTAGTTGGAAATACAGGCATGTGCCACCGAGGTTGACTAATCTTCTTTTCCAGAGATGAGGTCTTATCATATTGCCCAGGCTGGTCTCAACTCCCGGGCTCAAGTGATCCTCCCACCTCAAGTTTCCAAATAAGCTGGGATTACAGATATAAGCCACTGTGCCTGGCTATATTGTATTTTTTTTTTAATTTTATTTTAGGTGCATATTATATCTGGCATTTCTGCCCATGTTATCCCTCCCCACCCTCCCCTTCCTCCCCACCCCCCACTGTCTCTCCCTTACCCCCACTAACTGCCCCCAGTGTGTGATGCTCCTCTCCCTGAGTCCACATGTTCTCATTGTTCAACACCCACCTATGAGTGAGAACATGAGGTGATTGGCTTTCTGTTCCTGTGTCAGTTTGCTGAGAATGATGGTTTCCAGATTCCTCCAAGTCCCTACAAAGGACATGAATTCATCGTTTTTTATGGCTGTGTAGTGTTCCATGATGTAATGTACCACATTTTCTTTGTAAGGAATACATGTACTCCACAGGTATGTAAAATATTTTCTATTAATAATAAGTAAATGAAAAAGTAAATAAATAAATTGTTCCATTTAGCAGGTAAACAGAAATTCAAATTTGATTTGGCAGAATTCTTAGAGAAAGGGTATTAGTTTATAAATTACCACCAGAGGCATCATGGGACATTACTGAAGGCAACAAGCAGGTCTCAAAGTACAATCTCCTAAATCGTTTCTATTAGCTCCCTCCATGCTGAATCATAGGTAGGTATATGGTGTGCTCCCAGAGTGAATATGTGGGTTTTCATTTTGGCTCATACAACAACTCAATAATATCAATGAAAGATTCAGATTCTTTTAATCTTACAGTTCTTCCATCCACAATTGTATATGTGAAATAAACTGGCTTCCCTTGTGTAGAAAGACTCACATATTAAAGTATATTTATTGGTTCAAGAAAATAGAATGGCCACTGATAGCAACAGAATTTATAAAAGTTTGGTCGAGTCAGTAACTCAACAAGGTCACCAATGACACAGGTTCTCTGAAACCTGTCATGAACCGTGCCAGCTTTCCTCTAAAGTGAGCCTTCCTAGTGGAATAGGATGGCTTCCTGCACAGTGAGGGCCAAGTGTGTCCTCATTTGCATCCAGCTTGAGAGAAAGCCTGGCGACAACCATAAACAAGTTGTCACGAGTCTGACTCTTACTGAACCCGTTGAACTAAATGTTTCAAAACTGCATAGCAGAGATCTGCAACCCCCGCTCCTGGACATTCCTTCCTGGGCTTCTGGATTCTAATACTTGATTCTTTTAAACACTTCACTTTCTATGCCAGATTTCTAATATAATCCTGTCAGTTTTTACAAACACTTACTAAAGAAATCTTTTATTTCTCATTTGACAAAGAACACATGTCTCATGTCTTTTTAAAGCTGGAGAGAGGAGGGCTGAACGGCACCCTAAACTCCTGACACTAAGAGCTCATTGATGAGTCATTTAATTCAGCAGGCAAGGTAATGACAAAGGTGATTTAATGTGTTGGGAAATTCAGGCTTTACTACATTGCTAATATACTAAAATGTAGCAGAAATTTTGTGAAAGTTAATAAGTGTATATCATCCTGCCGGGCGCGGTGGCTCAAGCCTGTAATCCCAGCACTTTGGGAGGCCGAGGCGGGTGAACCACGAGGTCAAGAGATCGAGACCATGCTGGTCAACATGGTGAAACCCCGTCTCTACTAAAAATAAAAAGCATTAGCTGGGCATCGTGGCGCGTGCCTGTAATCCCTGCTACTCAGGAGGCTGAGGCAGGAGAATTGCCTGAACCCAGGAGGCGGAGGTTGCAGTGAGCCGAGATCGCGCCGTTGCACTCCAGCCTGGGTAACAAGAGTGAAACTCGGTCTCAAAAATGAAAGAAAAAGAAAGAAAGAAAAGAAAGAAAGAAAGAAAGAAAGAAAGAAAGAAAGAAAGAA
>NW_016107350.1:1740549-1815532 GCF_001604975.1 Cebus imitator | reverse complement strand
GGAAGGAAGGAAGGAAGGAAGGAAGGAAGGAAGGAAGGAAGGAAGGAAGGAAGGAAGGAAGGAAGGGGAAAGAGAAAGAAAGAAAGAGAAAGAAAGAAAGAAAGAAAGAAAGAAAGAAAGAAAGAGAGAGAGAGAGAGAAAGAAAGGATATCACTGCACTCACTAATGGAGAAATATTGTTTTCATGATATAACATTTTTTAAGGTTAGGGTAACTGATTTTGATGAATAAAATGTGCTTTTTGCATTCTACTACTTATAGTACAATAACATTATTTATTTTACATTTTCTTTAGTCTCTGGTTTTGAACACAAATATGCCAGAATGGACTTCCAATAGGTACAGGTAAATCCACTGTGTACAAATACAGAATCAGTTTCTTTTTCAGAAGTTATTGAAATTCAAGACAGAATGTGTTAATGTATTAGAATGCAATAAACTGAAGGACTTTTTCCTCATTCTTAAAACTCATATTTTTCTTCTGATAAATATAGATCACATATGTTACTACAGCCTGCCAAAAACTATTTCACTGTAAATATTTATGCCATATTTTTTGGTTTGGTTAATGATGAATGGCTTGAAATGCTACCATTAACTGTAGAAGTGGTATCATAACTCAAGCATAGTGGATGTATGTAACAAAAGTAGTTGTGATATGTAAAATCATATAGCTTATAGAGTTGGATGAAATAGAAACTTTTGGTTCAGACGAATATAAAAAAGTATGAATTAGGGTTTAAATCTCCAAAAATGACCACTAATAAAACTTCTAAAAACCAAGAGAACACCATTTCACCAATATTTATACTTGAACATTTCTTGTATGCATTCTGCTATTTAATTCTACTGAGTTGTGTCTCTTTATATGAGCCAATAATCTGCCTTAATTTAAAAATGAAATCAATAAAAACACAATTGTGAAAGTTGTATTATGCTTTTTGAGAACTATACAATACTTGATACAAAATTACTTGTATTGAGTTTGTACTTCGAGCTAAGAAAACTGTCTTTAGGAATTGCATTTATTTTTCTAGGTCATAAACTATAATGCTTTGTATATGCCTATGCCTTGATAAAGAATACCTGCTTAAAGCAATTTGAAAAGCTAGCAAAATACAATATAATGAATGTTATGTTTCATCCAATAGATTTATCTATTGTTTCGCAGGTTTGCCTGTTTTTAGTATTATACTGAACTAAAACGACGACTTAACATTATAAAAGAAAATGTCACATAGTGTCTGAGAAGCACAAATAGTTGTCCAGATACTAGCAAAAATAATTTTCCAGATAATAGCAAAAATAAGTTATGGATGGTTACAGAATTGCAGTAAAAAAACTTAATATACTCCCAGGAAAATATAAAAACAATTTATTCTGCATTGTAAGAAACAAAATTGCCAAGATGTGGCAAGATATGAACAGTGGAAAGACATCATATTCTAGAATGAATTGTTTTTTTGGTAAAGTTTTGGGAAGAAAGGAATGTATGATATGGCCAGTATACGGGGAGCTAGCACACTTGCTATTTATTTTTATTAATACCTAGAGAAACAAATGATAGTGTCCAAAATTTCTAAATCCCAAGTATTTAAGTTGCTCTGGATCACCCAAATTATGTACCAAGGTCTTTATTGGACAAGAAATAAACAGGGTATTCACATGATTAAATGACTCATTAACTTGTAATCATATAAAATAATGATATATGTGAAATAAGAGAAAGATTACTGAAGCCAATGTTAACCAACCTGTGTTTAAAGTGCTAGATCTTCGATTTACCTCTTGTGAAATTCTAATTCTTCTGATCCTAATTTATTTCTTTAACAATGAATTAGGACTAACAACACCTTCCCAGATATTACTGTGAGAAGTAATGATCTACCGACTAAATACATTTGAAATGTATAGTAAATTATGAAGCTTCATCCCAACTTTTTATTTATTTATTTCGGATTGATTATCTTTCTATTGCTTTGGTCAGAGTGCAAGGGTTTCATCAGTTTACTACAGCCTCAAACTCCTGAGCTCAAGCAATCCTTCTTCCTTAACATCCCAAGTAGTTAGGGTTACAGGCATGCTCCATCATGCCCAGCCAATTTTTTATTTTTATTTTTATAGAGACGGTGTCTGTCTATGTTGCCTAGGCTGGTCCAAAACCCCTGGCTTCAAGCAATCCTCCTGCTTTTGCCTCCCAAATATTGGCATTACAAGCATGAACCATCATGCCTAGTCCACTCAAACATTAAATATGTGAATTTCACTCTAATTTTAATGCTAAGGCAATATTGGAAAGCAGTTTAGGCATATTCTGAACAAAGGAAAAGAAAGGAGGGTAAATTCGTGGAGGGTCTGAAGTATAAGACTTTCAAGTAATAGACTTCGAAACTGGCAATATCATTACTCCTTAAGCAACATTAAAAAATTAATTAACCTACACTGGGGATTTTTCAGTGTATTACATACTAATTAATTCTTCTGAAAGTCTTAACATAGGCAAATTTCTTTGCACCATTTAAATTATTTATTCTCAAAGATTCTTTTATTATAACTCTGAGAGAAATTCCCAAAAGAATGGAGTCAACACAAAATGCCTTTTCTAAAGTATGTGTAATGCAATCTTATCTAATATAGAATTAGATACTATTTTCAACATTTGTCATAGTATTTTATGCTTATATTTTACATAATGATATAATATAAATGCAAAAAATATAAACTACCATGTACTTCATAATAGAATTATTTTGAGTAGGCATATATGTTAAAAACTACATGCATTTAAAAAAAATGAATAGTTTATTACTATTACTAATAAATCTATTTTTATAATATATGAATAATGATGTAGTTGCATAGTGTTAAATTAGTCATCTCTTACCAGTTTAGCAATTCATGTAATTGCTCTGTGATTTTGAAAATGTTTTAATAAGAATGCACAAATAACATGAAGCTCATTTTTATGTAAACAGAGTGATTAATACAGAAATCTCAAACTCTCTTAACTGTCACGATCAATATGCTTATAACTTATAAAAATCCTGGCTTACTGCCTTGAACAACTTAGAAAACATTAGGTAATTGGCTTTCAGAACAATAAATATATTTATACAACATGTAAATGAGATTCAAGAAATATTATACTGTATAAGAAGTGCTGGCGGATATGATACTGAGTCGCCTCTTTTTTTTCTCTGTGATAATAAAGAAAACAAATTATGTAAATGTTTCAATGGGGAAAAAGTCAATTAATCTTAGTATAAGAGAATAAAAATTCATGTAGCTGATCACAATTGCAATCTATTCTATCTTTCTCTTGGGGAACCTGTCATTTTTATATATGCTTATCAAAGTTTAATTGGAATAAAAGTGTACTTATCGACTATCCTCCCTCAGAATTTGAAAACATTATGCATATCTCCAAACACAAAGCTGTAGTCAATTAAAAATTATGCCTTTGATCTGTAAACGTTTCACTTTCAAAATCTCAAAAGTGTCAATATTACTATATATAGAAGATTTTCTTAAAATCATCTAAATAGTGGTTGTTAATGAAACAGGTAGAAGTATATGCTTCATTTTATTCTATTTTCAATCTTCCAGTCAGTCATTTTATGGTTTTTTCCAATATGAAAATTTATGTTTTTCTGGAACATTTTAGTTATTTATTTTCTTTAATCCCATACAATTTCTCAATTTTCCATTATTGGATCTCTTGTTATTCAGATGGTGGGTGTCTTGAATAGTTGTCCATTTATTTTCTTTCTAAGCTTGGTCAAAATCGTAACAAAAAACTCTTCCTATGGAGACTATATAATACTCTGTATCATAGCTCTTAGTTTTGGATACATAATGAATTTTGGGAACTCAATTTTCAGTGTGTAAGTTTTTCTTTGTTCTCTTATTTTTATTTTGAAAACATATCCTCAAATATACCAGTTTTTCTCTACTAATAGACACCAAAAGAACTTATGGAAAAAAATGAAACTGCCATCTTCAGTCTAGATTAGGGAGGGGCATTCATATGAAAGCATGAAGTCAAGAGGAATATTGAAAATTTTAATGGATATATATATGGACTTCTTTATAAGCCTACTGTCACTTTCCTACCAGAGGCACCCAATGGTACCAGTCCCTGACTGGTTACTGGGCCCTGTAGAGATGAACCATGAGTGTTGCATCATGAGGCTTCCTAGCTTTCTTCCTGCCATTTTCAGACTTAGATTTCTCAGGGCTAACGGGTATGTAATATTTGGTGTATCTGCTTTTCATCTTCAAGACTTTATTAACGATGTCTCCTCTACCAATTATTTACTAGCTGGTGGATACCGTTAATAAAACATTTTATTGGTTTCTTAGGAGGCTGCAAGGCTAGCATGTGCATATACAACCTGCCATCTTTAACCAGAAGCTTCTCTTCATTTGTAAATGTAGTTAAATCAGAATTTACATTAATTTTATATATATATATATATATATATATATATATATATATATAAATTGTATTTGGGCTCTGAGGTACATGAGCACATCCTGCATACTGCAGGATTGTTGCATAGGTACATACATGCCATGGTGGTTTGCTATCTCCATCCCGCATTCTCCCTGCCCTTCCCCCCTGCTATCCCTCCCCTCCCTTCTCCTCCATCCCCCCCCCCAGCCCTGTGAGTGTTGTTCCCTTCACTGTGCCCAAGTCTTCTCATTGCTCATCATCCACCTATTATTAGTGAAAACATGCAGTGTTTGGTTTTCTGTTCTTGTGTGAGTTTGCTGAAAATGATGGTTTCTAGGTTCATCCATGTCTCTACAAAGGACACTAATTTTATATTTTAAAAAGAAAAGCATTACTTCTAAATGCTGAAGTGCTGAGACTAAATCAACCTTGGGCTGAATTTCAAATTAATTTTTTTTTTTATTTGAGATGGAATTTTGTTCTTGTCTCCCAGGATGTAGTGCAATGGCACAATCTTGGCTCACTGCAACCTCCACCTCCCAGGTTCAAGCTATTGTCTTGCCTCAGTCTTCCAAGCAGCTAGGATTTCAGAAGCACACCACCATGCCCAGCAATTTTTTTGTGTTTCTAGTAGAGAAGGGGTTTCACCATGTTGGCCAGGCTGGTCTGGACCTCCTGACCTCAGGTGATCTACCCTCCTTGGCCTCCCAGTGGGCTGGGATTACAGGTGTGAGCCTCCATGCCTGGCCTTATACTAAAATTTAATAATTAAGTCAATCTAATAGTTGGCACTACTGAGAGGAAAATGAATAACCAAGCTCCTGCTCTCAGAGGACTAGCATTATAATTGAGGAGATTTAATAACTACCATAAAATGACTAGGCTATTAGGAAGAATTAGGGAAATATCATTAGAAATGAGCACATGCAAGTCCAATGGGTTACATAGAATAAGATATACACACAAAAATCCAAAATGACTTAGAGAAGTGTCAATCAAGATGAATTTTGTGAATGTTAGTTTACTTATTGTGGTTAATAAACATGGGGAAGGTCCTGCTTGCAGATGTCATTTTTGAGAGAACATAAGCAAAGGCATTGGCAAGATAGCATGTGTGGGTTTGAAGTCACTGAATAGGTTCCTTTGAAGGATAGAATGCACTTGGAGAAAAGGAAAATCAGTGCTGGTAGAAATTCTCATTCTGAGACTTCCTTTCTCATTGGCCATTGCTGGTCTCATAAATTTGCTTAGACAATTAAACCTCTAGGCCAAAATAATCTCCCAATTCATGTACATATTTTTCTAATTGACATAAATCAACCAAACAAAATATAAAATTCCAGTAGTTTCTTCAGGAAATTTTTCACATGGACACGATTCTTCATCTAAGATAATTATAATCATACCAGAAATCATTCATATTTGGACATCTCACCCCATTTCCCCCTTTCCTCCCTCCCTTTCCTGGGAGCAGTGTTTAATGTATATAATCCCCCCTCTTTTGGTAACTTATTTCAGGGATGAATAGCCAATGATATATTAATCGTATAATTAGATCGAATTGCCATGGACTCTGAGTTATTGTTATACTACATGTAATATCTCTGTTGTGGGTGTTAAATTGGTTTTCTGGATTTAAGCTTTCTTTCAAACTTGGAATGTAAAGAAAATTGGAGCTTTATGGTAATTCTTTCATATCTTTCTGCAGATAGTTCTGTTTCAGTTATTTTGTTGTTTTTCTTGTTTTTCTCTTCTTAGGAAACTTTGCCCTGTTACTCCATGCACACAGTAGTGTGCCTATCTAATTTAGATAAATCTTAAAAAATGTTCAGAAGAAAAGAAAATGTCTTTTTTATCCATTACCAGAACTGTAATTCAGAAAAAAAAAAGTTTCATGGTTACTTGGCCATGACCTATATTCCTCAATAACAACAGCTAGACTCTTAGAGATCTTTGCACTAATTCATAAGTTTTTGAAGCATTTGATGTATGATTATAGACTTTATGTATGTTAAAATGAGTTGATGCAATAGTCCTGATTAATATGCAACCTTTTGAACAAATTACAGTGACTAAATTTTAACTTAAAAACAACTTTCTTCTTTCTTAGCACAATGAAAATGATAATGCAATCTGTCAGTTAATAAAAGCATTGTGTTCGATTTCTAATGATTTTAATATTTTAAATTCCCTACATGTGTTCTATTTGTGCTGTCATTGTTTCTACATATTA
Source organism: Cebus imitator (assembly GCF_001604975.1). Lineage (NCBI taxonomy): Eukaryota > Metazoa > Chordata > Mammalia > Primates > Cebidae > Cebus > Cebus imitator. Next base: position 1,808,843 of record NW_016107350.1, on the reverse strand, counting down.
TTTAGGATTTGTTACAAAATAAAAAGTACATTAAACTAAATAAAATTTTAATCATGAATTACTTTTATTAATGGATGTCTTTTGGTGGAGTGAAATCTTATGAATACTTACAATGCTGTAAATCATAAAGATTAAATATATTGGGTTAACTAGTTATCTTAACATCTTCACTCAAATCTAATACCTTCAACTTACATTAAATTGTGTTTCTTTAGATACTTGCCTCATTTTCCAGTAAGAAAAATATATAGATATTGGCTACCAAATATGAGTTTGAATGCCCTTCTTTTTTATTTCTATTTACAGATTGGTTAAAGCTTAATATACTGTGCAGATACAGACCTTTTTAAAAATTATGCATAAGATTTTCTTTACTTTACCACCATTGACCAAGATGGATTCAGTGCTCCCCTAAGCTTGGGTAATAAGATAGGCTGCTTTCTGACTAGAGATCCCTGACCTCCCTTTCCTTAAAGCATGTTCCTTCCAGAAAATTTCCAATTGTATAACCTTTCTCTGCCCTTTTGAGATGCAAATATTTTCCCAACCTCAACATTTGACAATCCATACATGTTTTTCTTAAGGATGAGGATCATCCCTTTAAAATGTAATCATTAAGAGAAATAAGGCCCTTATCTTTCTGCCTCTATAAGAGAGCAGGAGCCTAACATCCATAGCACCAGTTACAAACCTAGATGGCCTGCATTAGTCTATTCCTGCACTGCTGTAAAGAACTGCTTGAGACGGGATAATTTATAAACAAAAGAGGTTTAATTGGCTCATAATTCCACAGGCTGTACAGGAAGCGTGGCTGGGAGGCCTCAGAAACCTTCAATCATGGCGGAAGGGGAAGAAGGCATGTCTTACATGGCCAAAGAAAGAGGAAGTGAGAAAAGGTGGCATGGCTACACACTTCTAAACAACCAGATCTTCTGAGAATTCACTATCACAAGAACAGCAAGGGAGAAATTCATCCCCATGATCCAATCATCTCCCAATAGGTCTCTCTTCCAACACTGAGGATTACAATTCCACATGAGATTTGGTCAGAGACACAAATCCAAGCCATAACATTGCCTAATAACATTAACCAAATTCTCCCCTAACATCCTTCAGCACTTTTCTACTAAGCCATTATGGTGCTTAAGAACTCTCTCACATTTTGTTTTAGTGCATTTGATTCCAGTCAAGTTCCTTATTTCAATAATCATGAATAAAGTCTTTCTTGCCTCTTTAACTCCATCTAGAACAATTTTACACTGACATTTTTTAAAGTGATATAAAACATGTACCCATGAAAAGGAAATCTATTATTCTTATTTTCCTGCTATCTAGAATTATTTTATTATCAGGGGAAAAACCATTATTTAAATGTGCTAATTCATATATATTTTACAGAGTAATTGAAATATGCATAAAAGATGAATATTTTGTCTGTTCATTAAGATGAAAAACCAGTAATATAATTCATTTATAGTCTTGTTTAATATGATGATAGGTTATGTTTTAAGCCTAAAAATAAAAGTCTTAACTGAATATTAAGGTTAATTTAAAAGTTTATTAATAAATGTAAAAAGCAAATTTGAGAGCATACTATAATTTTTTTTTAATTCGAGAAATATGTACTTAAACGTACAATACACACATATTATTTCACAAGATATAGTAAATGATCTTAAATTGTGTTGACAAACCTGAGTCAATGTAAATAGAATCCTTTGTAAATAATATGATTAAGTCTTGACTACAAATTATGACTTGGATACATAATGGAAATTAAAATGGAAATTTTAGCTTCTTTGCTATGAACTGATGAAATTACCCTGTGCGTAGAAAATAGAGGATCCTTTTATTATCAAAATGTTTATAAACTTTTCGAACTTTTAATATACTACTAAGTTATTTTTAGCAAAAATGCCTTTAGAAAGTTACATTTCTAAAAATTGTAGTGTGTTATTAATTTAAAAAAAAACATATTTTCTGTAACTATGTCTTTTCTTTAGTTGTTACAGCCTGCTGCCTCTAAAACCCTTTCATGATTTTGTGTCACTAAAATTTACTCCTGGGGTCTTTTAGATCGAACCTATCCCTATCTACCTTCATTAGGGTAGCTTTGCTGGAAAACAGGTCACTGAGGCTCCCTAATGACTTTGTAGCACAAAAGCCTATTGGCTGCTATCTACATATAAGATATGTAGAATATAGAATATGTAAGATAGAAGTCACTTATCCTAGCAAAGCGATACTTGTCTCAGGATAGAACTGGAAATAATCAAGAGTTTATTTTGACCCATAGTTCTCAGGAGGGAGAAAGAGGGATTGGGATAGGAGAGATTGAGAGCTCTCTAGACATTTTAATTTTTAGAAGAACAAAAGCATTTTCTGTTTGAGTTCACATACTGGAACCACTAAAGGGAAATTTTGAAATGCCTATATCTGCTCCATAATAGGCATGAAAATAAGCAGACTGCATCATGCTATAGTTCAGAGAATATATGAGCTAGAGATTGTCTCTAAGACTATCGGGCTCATGGTAAGAGAAGTTTATGAAATTAGACAAGAAGTGTTTCAAACAGGGCTGTTGTACTGTCCACTGGACGAAGAGTATATGATGCCTAAGAAGACTATTGTATTTACATTCTATAGACTTGTTTGATATATTAAATATTACTAAACATCTTAGAAAAAAATTATGAAACTAGGCAATTTGTTTAATACTTCTAAATCTTTTGTGGGTTCTTTGGATTGGTGGATGGGATATGAGATGTGTTCTTAAAGTATCTTGGCTTCTGCCTTACAAATGAACTATACTATAGTATTAGAATAGACATAATAGAAAAGTTCTCTTTCATGTATAAGGCAATTATAGGTAATGGGGGTGGAAAAATAAATTCTATTAATGTATAATAATATATTACAGAAAAAAAGTATGTTGCTTTAAGAAGGGACCAATAGAGAACATATAAAAATTTATGTGAGGATAAAAATAATAAATAGCCAATAACTTAATACAATTGCCTGATATTATAAAGATTAAAACATATTTCATATTAAAACCTAACAAGGACATGAACTAAGATCACAAAATTCAAGACTTGAATAAAAGACACTTTAATGTCTTCATTCATTATTTTTATAATAGCCTTTTTTTAATAGATCCCAATTTGAAGCATCACAACAAAATACAATTTTATGTCATATTAAGTATAATAGTCTTATTTAGAAAATACACTTGATTCTAAAAATTCTTAAAATTACAGCATTTGAATTCTGTACTGTATATCATCACATAAATGTGAAATGTTTTTGAAAGGAATCTAAATGTTAACTTAAATGTTTTAAATATAAGTCTTCCGATAATTCGTAAATGTAATTTGGTTGATATTTGTGATTATGAAGGAGTGTTGAATTGTTATGAAAATCTACAGCTGAAAGTCTTATATTTAGTTTTTGTAATTCTTCCAAGAAAAGGAAACAATGCAAGCAAGATGCCACAGCTGGAGTTAGAACAGATGTCCATCCTTTAAAGTTGTTCAAAGCATTTTAAACATCTTTGCTTATAGTTCTTGACAGCTGAGGGCAAACAAGGTTCTTTGTCAATTTATGACTAAGCCAATACTATAAAGATCCTCTGAAATTACTGTAAGCTCCATCTAATGTCCATTTCCTTTATGCTACATTTGGGCATTCAAGAGTGATGTCTTCCTAGGTGGCTATCAGTCTCCCAGGCTCATTTACCTGAATACATAAAATGAAAAGTGATGAGCTTTTGGGGTGGACTTAATATTTGGCACATTAAAATCTAATTTATTATAGATTAATATGACCTTAACAATACCACCTTTTCTTCATTTAATTTTACTTTTCGAGTAAGGATAAAAAGACCTTATGGGATAAGGACAAGCTAACTTAAACAGATTATGGATTGTCAAGTTTCATATGTGTGTGTATTATATGTGTACCTATAGTCCTTAGGAAGTGGCAAGCCATGTCTGATACAGATTCTAGAACATACTAAAGATCTAACTTTGGCTTGAAGAATAAGAACACTTTATTATTTTACTTAGGTTAAAAAATACAATATTTCTTTTATACATAAAAGTGAGTCTTGCTTAAAAATATCAAGGCAAGAATATGAATGTACTCTGATGTACTCTGATGAACAAATAAAATTCAGGTGAGGAGAATACAGCCTTACATTTTATTTCTTAATAAAAAGATGGTTTGCTTTTAAAACTTACATAAAATTATGTTTTATAAGCCATGTTTGATAAAAACGTAATCAAAATACACACACACACACACACACACACACACACATTAGCTATTGGTATAGATTCACAGATATTCTAGTATACTTGAAGACATATATCATCTAGGTCTTTTCTACATATACCTGAAAAGATGCTTGCCTAGAAGCCACTGAAACCTATCAAAAACTCTTACTCCTAGAGGATGCGTGCATTATGAGAGTCGGCTCAGAATTCCTCTGTCAAGAACCTTGACATTAACACTTTTGAACTTGCGATAATAGACTTAACCAAATTAAAGCCTGGGTGACATGACACTTTCGGTTTAAATAAAAAGCAACTATAAAACTATGTCTACAATAGTAGTGTTGTTACTACTAATGATCCTAATTTTTGTCTGAAAATATACCAAAATCTCTTAAGCTTCTCTCATATAAATTTTAAAGGTTTGAAGTAAAATTAGTTTATATCTGTATATATACTTCTTAATATATTTTTATTATAATCATCTCACTTCTAAAGGAAATCTTTGTACATGTAATATTATTTTTCAATTTCCAGCAGCCCTGGAAATTGAATAGATGGATGGATGGATGGATGGATGGATGGATGGATGGATAGAGAAAATATACATTTTTAAATTGGTTTAACAAAATGGCATTTCTAGGTTTAGGGAAGCAGCTGCTTTGGCGGTTGCTGTATTAATAGTGGGAAAGACAAAAATTGTGGTCAAGAACACAAAAGCAAACCTAACTTGCATAAAAATCATCACATGAGACTCTATATAAATCAGTGCGACGCAGCACTTCGTAATTCATAATCTTAAAAATAAGTATGTCCAATGCCTGTAGGAACATAAAAATAGCATCTTTAATAGCTTGACCTTAAAATCCTCTCTCAAATGTTAATGTGAAAAAAAAATCTCTCTAGATACTGAAGAGACAGACTGGCATTAGACCTGGTTTGGTTGGGATGATGTGACATTCTGTAGAATGAGCTATAGAGGGTTGCAGTGCTAGGATTAGAGTCGTGTCCTTCTAAGGTAGCACTAGAAACAGAGTGATGTGATTCAGCAGAGGACATTGCTCTATGGTAGTGCTGGGAACAGAGCGCCATGTCTTTCTGTGTGATAGAGTTATATACTACAGAGTGTTGCAGATGAGAAGGCCTTGTATTGCCAGGGAGGTTTTCCAAATCAGGTGACATTCCACATGAGATCTTAATGAATAAACAACAAACTCTGGGAAACGCATTCCAAAGAGTGAAAAATGATTGTTCAAAACTCAAAGGCAAGATAAAATAGAAAAGAAATTAAGTAACTCCAAGTAACTTATTATTATCTGTTAGTAATGCATTCATTCAACAAATATGTATTAAATGCCAGCCATTAGAGTACGGACACCTCTTTTTTAAAAAAATCAACATTTAAGTTTACTAGATTTTTTGAACAGTGTGAGGCCATGTGCAACTAACTTCTCTGACCATTACTTTTCCTTTTGCCCCACATAAATCAGAGGAGAATCTCTCTTTTTTGTATATTCATTTTTATGCCAACAGGTTAAGTATTCCATAAGTATATGCTAAAATAGTAAATATACTACATAAAAGACATTATCAATGGCATTAGTGCCCCACCTAGACAATCAATTTTTTTTTTTTATTGCTGATCAAATTTTTTAAAATGTCCTGAGGTTAGGCGGAGGTTGCAGTGAGCAGAGATTGTGCCACTGCACTCCATCCTGGTGACAGAGCAAGACTCCATCTCAAAAAAAAAAAAAAAAAAAAAAAAAATGTCCTGAGGTTTTCCTGTGTGGGTCAGAGCTCTGAATAAGCACTCATTAAAAGATTCATTTACCTTATCAATATCATGGTCAATATAAATCAATCAAATAAAATCAACAATATCAGGAAAACTAAGAAAGCAGACGTGTCCATATTTTACAGACTTTAAAACTGAAAACAAAATTACTTTTTAATAATAATCAAGCTCTTTATTAAAAATAAAAATAATAGTGTGGCCACTAAAATTTAAAGAATTTAAATCAGGGAACTTGAGATTTAAGCAAGAGGCAGCAATGAAAGGCAACAAAGAGGTAATGGATGTAAAAGCTTGGGAAGAGGGTCAGGTGAGAAAACTTGTTCTTCCCTTCTGTTTTCATGTAGAGAGACAATTATTCTGCTAACACTTCAGGCCTCCTATACTACCCCTTTCTTTCGTATGACCCAGGAGAGTAAGGGAGAGTTCCCAAATAATGATTTAGGGAGAAACCTGGACACAAATGACTAAGCCTCCTCTGACTTCTCCTTTCTCTCTCTTGTGTGTGTTTTTTGTTTGCTTGTTTGTTTGTTTGTTTGTTTTTTGATGGAATCTCCTTCTGTCTCCCAGGCTGGAGTGCAGTGGTGCAATCCCTGCTCACTGCAACTTCGGCACCCCAGGTTCAAGCTATTCTCATGCCTTAAGTCTCCTGAGTAGCTGGGATTACAGGTGCCTGCCATCATGCCCAGCTAATTTTTGTATTTTTAGTAGAGATAGCATTTCACCATGTTGGTCAGGTTGGCCTCGAACTCCTGACCTCAGGTGATCAGACTACCTCAGCCTTCCAAAGTGCTGGGATTACAGACATGAGTCACCACGCCAGGACTCTTTTCTTCTAATCAGCCTCCCTGACAGACAGGGCCTTTTGATCTGTTGAGAAGTTTGAAGATGTATTGGTTAATTTTACTCTAGAGTGAATATAAAGAAACCACATATTACACTTACAACCCATCCACCAATCTTTTATCAGTCATGAGTAAAGCTAACAGTTTACCCCCACCTGTTTGTTCTCTACTTTTCTTTCTCAACTGCTTTTGTGCCATTTATAGTTTTCTGACTTTGGGCAAAACACAAAAACTCACCTGCCTCAATGTATTCATCTGTAAAATGAAGATAATTTTTTGAAGATTAAATTAATATTATTAACATTTGTCAATACTTAGCCATATTTGGCACATAGTAAGCACTATTTAAATGTAGTTAAATAAACATCATTTAGTTTTTCCTTTACAACTGCAACAATGAGGTCAGAGAGGTATCTATGCTTCATCTCATTCAGGTCTTTATTGACCAAAGAAAGAAATGTGAAATTGTTCAAAGCACAACGGAATGCAGTGTATATCCTGGATTGCAGGGAAGTACAAAGAAGAGTTACGTTGGCGGTTGCAGCAGTCAAGACAAGACGTGATGCTGACGTGAGCTAAAACAGCAACTTTACAAAGATAGAGTTTAGCGGAGAGATTGCTTGGGAAAACCTTTCTTACCCTGTATAGTTTACAACACTTAATACAAACTTCTCAACCGCCCCTCCTCATTAGGAGAGATTTTTCACTGTAGTCAGGCTACTCTCTCAGACACTTCCAGGCAGCCTATTTTTCTTCTCACATAGATACCTCTTACATGTTGCAAACTGAATGGTGTTCCCCAACAATATCTCTCTATGTCCTAATTTATGGAAACTGGAAATGTTACTTCTTATGGAAAAGGTCTTCACAGAATTAACAAAGTTAAAATTTCAAAATAAGGAGATCATCCTGGATGATCTGAGTGAGTCCAAAATTCAATGACAGGTCCTTACAAGACAAAGGTAGAGGGAAATTTGAGACTGAATAAGAATGAAAATACACAAAGGAGAAAAGAAGACAATTTTACCAAAAAAGGAAACATTAGAGTGAAGTGGCCATAAGTCAAGGACATCAGGAACACAAATGGCTACCAGAAACTTTCTAAGGCAAGGTACAAAATCTCTACTAGGTCACATAAGGAAATAAGGCCTTGGTGACGCTTTGATTTAAGACTTCTGGCCTCAAATATTGTGAGAGAACATATTTATCTTGTTTTAACCACTTATTTGTTCGGGCAGTCACAGGTAACTAATGCAGATATTGGCATCTGGAAATCAGGTTCTGCTACAACAAATACTGAAAAATACTAATGTGGCTTTGAAATTTGGTAACGGTTAAAGGCTAGAAGAATTTGGAGAAGCACAAAAGAAAATTCCTGAATTGTCTTGAGGATACTGTTGGTAGAAATATGAATGTCAGGTTAATTCTGATCAGCACTTAGATGGAATTGAGAAACATGGTAGAGAAAGTCTACAATGCTTTAGAGAATCAATACATTTTATAAATTGAATATTGGCGTAAATATGAATGTTAAACACACGATGCAGAGGACTCAGAGAATATATATTTGGAAGCCAGAGGAAAGGCAGTCCTTGTTATATAGTGGTCAGAAACTAGGCTGCATTGTGTTTCTGTCTTCTGTGAGATGTAGAACCTATAAGTGATGACTTTAGCTGAGGAGATTTCCAAACAAAATGTCAAGAGTGCAGCCTGTTTTTTCTTTGCTGCTTATTGAAAACTGTGAGAGGAGAAAAATAAATTAAGGAAGTAACTATTAAGCAAAAAGCAACAAGCATTTGATGACTGAAGAGGTTCTAAGCCTGTAAAAATTGCAAAGTATACTACCGTTAGAAAATTCACTGTTGGAAATGTATGCTAGTAAGAGAAGGCCAAAGATGTGACTGGAAAACTTTCTGCCAAAGGTTTACAAATTAAGAATCTACTTTTAAATCTCATTATAAGCTGAGAATAAAAATAGTATTATCCAGAGGGGAAAAAATATCTGTGGAGAATTCTTGTCTAATGATATAAATCACTGTGATTCACACAGGAGAACCACTAGGTTTTTGCACCTGTTAGAGCAGGCATACTGCTAGCTCAGACCAAAAGAAATAGAAGATGATAATATGACAGAAAACTGCAGGATTTTCAAACTTCTGTAGGCCATAAACAGAAATACAGAACTACTCAGCTGTAAATGTGTGTGAACCTTCAAGGAAAAGGAAGAATTATCCAAAGGCAAAAGCTGGTGAAGCAATGGATACAGAAACTAAAGCAGGTGGAATCTCATGCCCACAGGAGTGAACCTCAGACCCAGAGAAAGGAGCTGAGTTGCAAAAGATTACTTACTCTGAGGCCCTGAAACCTAAAGGAATTTGTCTTGCTAGATTTCAAACTTGCTTAGGACTGGTGACCTTTTCATTGTTTACAAATTCTGCCTTTTGGAATGGGACTGTCTATCTTATGCCAAGTCCACCACTATATTTTTGAAGCAGATAACTTGTTTTCTGGTTTCACAGGTTCATAAACAGAGAGAAATTTTGCCTGAAGATTAATCAAATCCAGAGTCTCACTCCTAAGAGAAATTTTGCCTGAAGATTAATCAAATCCAGAGTCTCACTCCTAAGTTAAATGATCTGATTTTGACTTCTGGGTTGATGATATATAGAGGAGATTATAAACTTAGAGCTGTGCTATAATGGATTTAGACTTCTGAGTATGCTGGGATAGGTTGGCTAAATGTTGCATAAAGATTCATATAAATTTTCAGGGGCTAGGATCAGACTATGGTAGGATTGGATGGTGACTATTATAAAGATAATTTCACATCCTAAACCCAAGAACATGTAAGTGCTAACTAAATCTGGGAAAAGAATCTTTGCAGACATAATTAAATTAAGGATTTTCAATTAAGATACTAGCCTGGATTAACTGGGCAGGATCTAAATCCAATGGCAAATGTGATCATATGGGAAAAGTAAAGTAATTTTTGAGTTAAACAGAAGAGGAGAAGACATATAGAAGATGAGGATGTAGTATGACCACAGAAGCAGAGGCTGGAGCGATGTGATCATAATCCAAGGAAGCCAAGGTTCTCAATGGCCACCAGAAGCTACAAAGGACAAGAAATGCATTTTCCCCTTCAGTGTCTGGAAGCGGTGAGGCCCTGCCAACACATTAATTTTGAAATTCTGCCTTCCTTAGTTGTTAGAGAACAAATTAATTTTGTTTTAAACAAGTTTTTAATAATGTGTTTGGGCAGCCACAGAAGACTCATACCCTTTAATATAATCCTCTCACATTTCACCTGATGTTAGGCTCTGTTTCTCTAAGCTCCTAATATAACACAACCGAGAAAGATTTCTTCCAAATCTTTTTATACAAAGCTGGGAAAATGCCAGGTGTGGTGGCTCATGCTTGTAATCTCAGCACTTTGGGAGGCCAGAGTGGGTGGATCACAAGGTCAAGAGATGGAGACCATCCCGGTCAACATGGTGAAACCTCATCTCTACTAAAAATACAAAACATCATCTCTACTAAAAATACAAAAAATTAGCTGGGCATGGTGGTGCGCATCTGTAGTCTCAACTACTCAGGAGGCTGAGGCAGGAGAATCACTTGAACCCAGGAGATGGAGGTTGCAGTGAGCCAAGATTGTGCCATTGAACTCCAGCCTGGTGACAGAGTGAGACTTTGTCAGAAAAAAATAAAAGGTGGAAATTATCTTTTTTTTCTTTTAGACATATTAACTCTAAGATATCTCTAATACATCTAAGTGGAAATGTCATGTAGGCAGTTTGATACATGGTCTGAAGACTAGTGGAAGTGCCAATCCTGAAGAAATAAATGTAGGGAACATTGCCACATAGACAATATTTAGTGATATGGAGCTATATGAAGTATCCTGCAGATAGAGCCTCTCTCCCTCCCCATCCTTAACCTCACTCCTCCCCTCCTGTCTTAGCCTTCTTCCATTTGTGTCCTCCAACTCCTCCTGGACTCAATAGTACAGAATTTGATTCATGATGATTGAATCCTTGGTTTACATCAATGATGTCTGGGTTACCCATTTTATAAGATTTTTTTAAGCTAGGATTTTTATTATTTTTAAAAATTCTTTTGAAATATTACCCAAAGACAGATCTGTGTCAATGTATAGCTGGAAACAAAAGAACCAGATCAATATTGTCAAAAAGAAGCCATTTTTTCTGTTCAGTGTTTCTAGCGTACAATGGGAGAATGAAGGCATACGAGATGTCCTGGAGAGGTCAGCATCAGAGGGCATTGAGGACTACAAACATCTGGTTGAATCAATATTTCTCCAACTACTCCCATGGAGCAAAGGGGACTTTCTGCCTGATGCACTAGAATCCAATGCATGACACTGGGTTTTTGAGAAAATAAAAGTATCCTATTACAAGCCAACCAACAAGGAGTCTAGCTCAAATCTGTCTCCCTGCACTGGCTTTAAGGCAATAATTTTATTAGAAAAAGTTTAGGGAGTAGATTCTGGGATTAGCAAGTGATTGGCAGAAGGAAAGAGGAGGGCTGGAAAATCCTCGGGCATGAACAGTGATCTCTTCATGCTGCCCGATGAATTACATGTGCAAATTTGGAGGGAGTTAGTATAAAACATGCAATGTCAATTCAATTCAGGCTTTGATGTCAACAGGCTTGTTCTGCCCAAACTCCAATGGGTCATGTTGGTTCCAACTGATTTCAGCCAGTTTTAAAAACCTCACAGTTGGAGAAAGTTTCAGAATTTCAGCAAGTTGTTTCTTTTCTAATCTACTATCCCACAGACTCAAGATTTTCTGTTAGTCATTGGTTTCTTTAATTCTTTGGGGCGCGGTTTCTCTCTCACTGTCTGCCATATCTCCTAAAATATTTCCGATAGCTTTCTTCTTCTTCAGATCCTGTTTCTTTCTCAATTATCTGACATTTGCTCTGGATTAATATAGCATTAAAACATTCGTTGCTTTTCTCTCTTCTATTTTATGTATATAAACTTTGATGTATCAGAGTCTGCCAGTAACTTTCCAATACTCAATATTCATCCCTCTTTTCTTTAGGTGGAAATTTGGCCACCTCCGAAAAAAGGCAACATCTCCCCATCTCCCTGCCACCCTTGTAGGTGAATGTGGCTGTTACTAAGATATGGCTGATGGAATACGAACAGCACTATCATGTGGCAGTTTCCACAAATATTCTCTCAAAGAATAATGGCAAAGCCCCTTTCTCCTTTCACCATTTCCAAATGGCTGGAATGCAGACAAAATGCCAACCTTCAAAATAAAGACACTAGTAGGAGAGCAACAAGATCCAAAAGGATCTCTTCCCTGAACACCTGAGCCAAGCCAGTGTATGAGCCTGCTTAAGAATATTTAAGTGAGAATTGTGGATCTCATTTTCAGCACTTTTAATTGGGGGTCACTGCAATTCACATTTGAAACGAATCGCAATTGACGCCAGGTTTTTTTTTTTTTTTTTTTTTTTAAACCATGTTGCTGCAAGTAATACAACATGTGTCATTGGCTTAATGGAAGTTGTCCAGCAGCAGATGGCAAGGATTTACATTACAGACTAGAATTTTGTGACCTTATAACGCAGTAGCAAAATATGGTAAATCTTTCTTGTTACCTGCATATGCAAATCAGGTACTGGCAAAGTAGGAGAATAAGAAGCATTTATAAGATATTGCTACAGTTGAATTGTATTTCTCCAAAAACTATATGCTGAAGTCCTAATCTGTAGTACTTCAGACTATGACTATATTTTGGCACAGCATCCTTAAAAGAAGTAACTAAGCTAAAATGAGGTGATTATGGTTGTCCCTAATCCAATATGATCGATGCCCTTGTGAGTCAGGAGGAATTTAGGACATACATAGGGGGAGTACTAAGTAAAGAAACAGGGAGAAGATGGCCATCTAAAAGCCAAGAAGAGAGACCTCAGAAGAAATCAACTGTGCTGACACTTTGATCTTGGAATTCTAGCCCCCAGGATTTCAATAAAATGAAAATATATTGTGCATTAACTACACCTGCCCCCATAAGGTAAGTTTTATAAGAAAGAGAGTAAGTTAACCTGTAGATAATCATCTGCTGAGAGAGATGAAGAGGGATACAAGTAAGTCGATAAAGGCCTTCTCTGAAAGCAGCACACACTCATTCACTAACAGCAGCCCAATAATATGACAAATTGCTGGGTTGAAAAGCCAACCACTGCTGGACCTCAGAGGGAAGCAGCTGGAAGCACTCGCTCTCAATATGGAAGCTTAGCAGGAGATTAATCCATGTCTCAGGTCTTTTCTCAGGATCTGTCATTATTAGTCCTCAGTGAGCCAATGGAAGACCCCCTGGGTAAAATACATAATTTAAATTACTCCTTCCTACCAATGCCTCCTTTTAAAATTACTTCTAGTTAGGAATAACACAAATAAGAGAGTTAGGTGTGAATGAAACCCAACATGGATCTCCAGTCTTTAAGACAGCATCTAATAAGTGATTGGCTGTGTTGGAAGTCAGTCTTCCTGGATTTCTTGGTGATTGGCATGGGCTAGACCTCCAAAGCAACAGAAATTGTCAAACTATCATGATAGCAACCTCTTCTTTTCCCCCAGGACTGCTTGCTCTTTGGATTCTAAGGGTGGTAGATATGGAGTCTTTTGTCTCCTTTATTACCAGAGACATCTGTTCCTTCTTCAAAATATAATAGAGCCTTTCTTTTATCTCCGTGACTCAATGTTTACTTTCTTGGTTGTAGAATTTCTTCTCCTCCCCCAACAGAAGATCTTTTTACATTCCAGAATAAAAGATGAAGACCTTTTTTTTTTTTTTTAAGTCCAGAAGAGTAGATGGTTGGGTCCTACATAAGCTTTAAGATTCCTAATTTTGGAGTTTCTCTACTGTGATGCAGACTACTCTATGTGCAGGGTACATTTGGCTTTCCTTACCAGGGACCGAGGTAGGGGAAAATAGCAACATCCCTAAGATATTCTGTGATTAAGTTAAGAGAATATTTTGTGTGTGTTCTTGGTCATCCGTGGTATTTCTGCTAGTGTATTTGTGTTTATGTGTATATCTATTGAACTATATTTTTATCTTCTATTTATCTAATCTGTATGTACATACATATCTATATCTCTTTATTGTTCTGTTTAATCTGCCTATTGTCTATCTACTATCTATTATCTATCTATCCATTTATCTATCTATCCATCTATCGATTGATCTAATCTAAACAATTAGGGTACTGTTTTCAACTCTTCACAGTTTTAGACTTAAGAGATGTATATATGGCAAGAACTGACACAAAGCAAACATGTAAGAATTACACTAATTTTTTTGAGAATTGTACTACAAAAATAAAAAAAGTAATTAAATAATATTTCAAACCTAGCCTGAAACTCTTCAAAACAATCCCTAACCCAGCAAACTTACAACTCTATAAGTATCATTTTAAGTTTTTCAGCCTCTTAAAAGGACATCTGTTTCATTGCCCACTTCACATGTGGACAGAGCACATAATGGATGAAAATAAACCTTCCAGAAAGAAGGATCTGGAGGCCATAGAGGACAATGAAAAAGGTAACTCCTGCCAGAGAGCAAATCCAGCCACTAACAGATGGTCCAACATGAATTAACTACGCTGCCAGCACAAAGAGTCTTCCATTTCTTCCCAGGCTAACGATGGCCTTGTGTTTCCCACTCTGCCTTTTTCTAAATGCAGGTTTTGAAATGCGTTACTCATTATCTCAGTACAATTGTATAGTAAATGTGTTAGGGACATCTAACTTAAATTTTAATTTATAGATGTAATGTAAATTTTTCTATCTACTTGTATAGGAGATATTAAAACTGACTCTGTGTTTTAACACCACCATTACAACCAACAAAATCTTTTAAAATATAAAAATATTTGAGTGACCTCACTATGCCAGACCTCACTGGCCTGGCCAATGAACAATGACTCTTTTTTTATTAAAAAATTATTTGTGTACAAACCTATGGACTCACCCCTTTCTAACCAGAGAACTTCTTTTTAATCTTTATTAGCATAAATAAGCATCAGTAACAGATACTTTCCACCCTTTCTAGCAGTTACAGACCTCTGAGTTGCCTTCTTAGCGAACCACTAAGTAATTTTATTCTACTGGTGTGCCTCTTTGCCTGGCAAGTTAATAAACCTGCTTTGTTTCTGTCTTTGGGTGATGTGTTTTATTGCATGTTTCTTTAAAGTACTAAAGGCCATTGTTTACAAAGGTCACAGTATAACAAGGAGTTACATCTTGGTCTTATAAAGAGGATGGTATATTATACAATGATCTTGGAATTTGAATTGAATAAAATAATAGATTAGGACTTTAAAATGTTTTCTCCCCTAAGAATGAGGTTGAATATATACAATTGAAAAATGAATTCTGTGCTTGTGGAGATTTTTAAAAATTTATTTTGGTAGAAAGGAAGTTTCAGTATGTTTTCCAGGCTGATCTTGAACCCCTGTGCTCAAGTTATCTGCCTAGCTTGACCTCCCGAAGTGCTGGAATTACTGGCATGAACCATCATGTTTGACCTGTGCTTAGGTATTGAAGTTATAAAACAGATAGATAGCTTTTGGTAAAAACCTATTTTCTCTGATATCATTAGATTATCATATATTTTGCTGCCAATGAGACATTTTTTAGCCCCTTTAGCTAGGTGTAGCTTTGCAAAAAAAATTCCTAACACTGGGAAGTGAGTGGAGGTACGTGCAGCTCTCAGAAACATTCTGTAAATGTTAGCTGGCATGCTACTTTTGCTCTTTCTTATTTGATCTGCTCCTTCCAAATGATTGGAATGAATATTAATTAGATGGCTGTGTTAGATTGCCCAACTTGGAAGTGAGTTGACTTTGAGAATGTAGGCTATATAAGATGAGATAATATAAAAGTAGGAATCTTGGACCGTGCATGGTGGCTCATGCCTGTAATCCCAGCACTTCAGGAGGCCATGATGGGTGGATCATCTGAGATCAAGAGTTCGAGACCAGCCTGGCCAACAGGGTGAAACTGGGTCTCTACTAAAATACAAAAACTAGCCAGGTGTGATTATGGGTGCCTGTAATCCCAGCTACTTGGGAGGCTGATGTGGGAAAATTGCTTGAACAGGGGAGGCAGAGGTTGTAGTGAGCTGAGATCACACCATTGCACTCCAGCCTGGGTGAAAAGAGTGAAACTCCATCTCAAAATAAATAAATAAATAATAAAAGTAAAAAATAAACATAAAAGTTAGACATTTTGTGCTTTGTGGAGAAGAGCATCACATTGCACTCAACTTCTACACATTTGAACATTCCATAAATAATCTTATTCCATAAATAAAATTATATTTTGTAAAGCCATCATTAACTGCATTCTTCATTATTATAGTCAAACCTAATCATAACTGTTTGCCAAATTAAACTACTAAATAGATAACCTCTCAGGCAACTGTTCCAATATTTTCTGATTCTTCCAGACACTATTGAAACTCTTTTCCTGCATATAACATGTATAAAATAGCACCATCATAATTAGAAATTTACAAGTGCATCTATAATTGCCAAATAAGAGCTAAAACTTAGAACTATTCACGTCAATCACAACATCCTTCCCCATTCTCCAAAATTTATGTACCTACTTTCTATTTCTATAAGGATCTCGACCTATCAGAAAGCAATCATCTGTTACTAATGTCTTATTTCTCTAAATTCTTTTAGCATTTATGTTTTATACCATGTATTTTGTTACTTCACAGCACAAGTAAATTATATTAAGTAGTTTCATAATATTTTGTTATATTCCTTTGGTAGTTGTAAAAATATGATAGCACTCAACTAAACTAGTAATAGACACAAATTATAGTTTCTATTTCTTGAGCTATATTGCAGGTCAAATACTATAATAGTTCATTTAGTTTCCAAACTATCATAAAAATAGTTCATAACAATGAATAGATTTGAATACTGACCTCTTTCAAATTTTACCCCCAGAATATGTGAAGGTGACATTATTTCAGAAAAGAATTTCTAAAGATCGAATTAAAGTAAATATCTCAAGATTAGATAATCCTGGACTATGTTGGGTCCAACATTCAACAAGAGTAACCTTTTAAGAGACAGAAAATGGGAAAATATACAGAGACACACCAGGGGGAAGACCATGTAGAGAAGGAAGAAGAGATTAGAGTTATGTTTCTAACAAGCCAAGGAGCACAAGGGTTAGCTAAGCTACCAGAAGATAAGAAAGAGTCATGGTATATACCCTCAGAGCCTCCGAAAGGAACTAGTCCTGATGACACTTGATTTTGGACTTCTGGCCTTCGGAACTTTGAAACAATACATTTTTGTTGTTTCAAAACAACCAGTGTGTGGCCATGTGTTATGGCCCCCAGGAAAACAATACACATTTTGTTACCAGGAAGTAAGGTGCTGCTGTAACAAATACTTGCAAATGTGGAAGGTGCTTTGGATTTGGTTAACGGATAGAAGTTGGTAGAATGTGGAGGCACAGCTTAAAGAGATGGTGGGTAGACACGTGAATATTAAGACTATTCTGATGAGGCTTAGCAGGAAGTGAAGAACACAGTAGGAAATGCTTCTCACTTCTTAAAGAACACACCATTTTTTGAATAGATGTTGGTAGAAACACAACCATTAAGGATGCTTCCGGTGAGGTCTCCAAAGAAAACGAAGAACAAGTTATTGTAAGCTGTAAGAAAGGAGATCCTTACTATAAAGTAGCAGACATTTTAGCTGAGTTATATTATACTATTGGGTGGAAAGCAGGACTTGTAATTGTTAAAGTTGAATACATAGCTGAGAAATTTTCAAGTGAGGTGTTGAGGGTGAAGTATGGTTTTTCGTTGTTCCTTATAGTAAAATGTAAGAGGAAAGAGATAAACTGAAGATGAAACTGCTATGTGAGAAGGAGTCAGTGATGGATGATGTGGAAGATTCTTATCCCATCTACACTGCAAACAATGGAAGAATTAGGAATTTCACTGTTGGAAGAGCAAATTCTAGAGAGAAGGTCAAGGATATAGCTCAGGAAACTTTGGTTGAAAAAATTATGAGTGCGATTCATGGATCCAATCAACCATCTTAGAAGCCAAAAATAGAAATGGAGTTATTTTGGAAATGCACAATCTTTTTCTAATGGTACAGACCACCTCATACATAGAAGACATACTAAGTTTTTGAAAATGTTATATAAGCATAAACATTGGCAACTTGTACTGAAAGAAAAAGAGATGTGATGGAAAGTAGAAAGATGAACGATCTTCTGGGATTCCAATGGCAGGAATCGTGCTGATAAGATAACTCAGCTGAAAATGTGCCAACCTTCAAATAAAGGAGAAATAACTAAGTACTTGGTGCCGAAGGCAGCATAGCCTCTGCCAAGCATGGAGGAGAGAGGCATGGAGTGTATTCTCCCAGAAAGGACCAACCCCACTGGTAAGTAAATTTCAGACTTACAATCTCTAAAACTGTGAGAGAATGATTTTCTGTTGTTTTAAGACACCCAGTTTGTGATAATTATTATAACAATCCTAGGAAACTGATATATAGAATATTTGCTTTACATGTGGGTACAAGAACCCTTGAGAAGTGTAAATAATATCATTCTGGTCACACAATTATTGGGTAATAAAGTTAGCTTTTGCACCCAAGGAATCTGCTCTGAGAATTAATCAATCAATGCAATACCTCATGGGACACTTTACTTTTTTAGAAAGTTCAAAATACAATTACGGACTGAAGAAATAATCAATTGATTCATTTAGTTTGTGTTTTAGTTTTAGTATATCGATGTTCTCCAGATACAGATTTTTCAGGCAACCACAATCCCTGCAGGAGCTGCAGCATGAATGTGACCAGTATACAAACCCTAATATTTATGATCAGAACCAATGAGGGATGGCAGAGCAACCTCAATCATAAATGGCACTACCTTAATAGAATTAACATGAACACAACTGTGTGAAGTCCAAGAAGCGGGAAACCATGAGTTTGCCATTATAAGCTTTATGAGGTATTCAATGCTAGTAATAAAATAAGAAACTGAGACATATGTTTCAGTAGTAAGATACTATGATTGAGGTTTGGGTATCTGCCATTGTATTGAGTCAATCACTAGAGGATTACTCTAGGTATATTAGTAACCTCATGAAGATTTTTTTAAATGATCATCATTACTCAAGTAAATTATACAATTAAATACAATAAAGTAAGATATAATACTTGACTATATTATTTTACTATATGATGCATATAGTAATCATACCTTCTTGACATGTTACCTTCTAGTCAGGCAATGCCAAGATTGAACAAAATTGAGGATGAAGGAACAATTGTAGTATTTTTCATAGATAATTATAAAAGCAATTATTACTAGATATATTTGTATGTAATATGCAATCTGTGCTAGCAAACATTTGGAAGTTCTAAGTGGATAGCCTTAAAAATGATAGATATAATTTTACACACACACACACACACACACACACACACACACACAATTTTTTTGAGGCCTGGCAATCTAAACCTCTCATTTTGAATTGAGAAAATTCAAGGCACAAACTCACCTATTTAGATTAGGGTAAAATTGTGCTTAGAATACAAATTCCTGATTTTCTTTTCAGCTTTTCTTTCCCATACATTTCACGGTCTCTATACATTGTTAGGCTACAAGCTCCAGAATTCACTTTAGTGATACAAAAAATAAGCCTGGCTTAGTATTTAACAGCTTATTTTATCCTTCTCATCAAGAAGCCCACCTTTTTTGTTGTTTTCTTAGCCAACATTCATACAAGCAGCATCCTAGAAGGATATTAATGTGTAGAAAAATGTCCTTACATACTTGTCTAAATTATGTATGTGATTAAAACTGCTATAACAGCCATGCCTTTCTAACCAGTGAAATGAATCTCATGCATCAAGGTAATGACTAGACCTTTAACATGATATATTGTAAGCTACAATACCTGTAGAAATGAGTGAGGAAAGAATAATTACAAAGGAAGCATGCGTTTGAGAAAACAACTTTTGTAGTTAGAGGCCTGCATTTAAGGAGTGCCACTGTTTCTGTGTTTTGCCCTGGATAGTCTTGGTAACTAGCATGGTGTTGTAACAATCTTAAGACATTACAAATTAATAAATGAGACAATGATAATTTATGAGGAATATTTTTAAATTAATGACAATTCATGGTTTTATGTGTATATTCAAAATATAACAATCAGCTGGGCGCAGTGGCTCATGCCTATAATCTCAGCACTTTGGGAGGCAAAGCAGGTGGATCACTTGAGGTCAGGATTTCCAGACCAGTCTGGCCAACATAGCGAAACACCATCTCAACTAAAAATACAAAAATTAGCCAGGTGTGGTGGTGGGCAACCGTAATTCTAGCCACTAGAGTGGCTGAGGGAGGAGAATTGCTCGAACCTGGGGGGCAGAGGTTGCAGTAAGCCATGATCGTGCCATTCCACTCCAGCTCAGGCAAAAAAGCAAAGCCCCGTGAAGAAAGGAGAAGAGAAGTGGAGAGGAGAGGAGGGGAGAGGAGGAGAGGGGAGGGGGAAGGGGAGNGGGAGGGGATGGGAGAAGAGAAGAGAAGAGGAAAAGAAAGGAAAAAACATAACAATCAATTTGCTTAAAAGCTAGAGGCAATTTATTTTCTAAGGCCAGCTTATGTATCTTACATTGTTTTGACCTCCACAGTAACTTGATTCTATAGCATTGGGCATCAATCTGAAAAATACGTAAAGAAAATGCTGTAACAAAATACAAGACTCTCCAGAATCTGCACATCATTAATTCAGCTTTCCCAGAATATTTGGTTGACACATCTCTATGAAACTTTCATCTCTCTCACATATTATAATTCATAACTGAAGGAGAGTTCTCCAAACAACATTCTATCAGGCCAAAGATAGTAACTCTGTGGAAAAAATAAAAAGCTCAAATCCTGATCAGCATTGCCTAAGATAGAGAAAATGGTACACAGAGTGGGGAATAAAATGGTTTAAACAATAAATTTAGTTACAATCAGTCAATGTGACTTAATGGTGACAGAATGGAGTCATCTGGATTAAACAAACCAACCTGGTTGATCATAAGTTTCTAAATACAAGAGCAAAGCCAGTACTGTAACTAAAATTCTTATTACAGTTGTCCCTCAGTATGTGTGGGGGACTTGGTTCCAGGACCTCCTACAGATACCAAGATCTGCAGATGTTCAAGTTCCTAATATACAATGGAATAATATTTGCATCTAGCCTACACATATCTTTCCATATACATTAAATCATCTCTAGATTATTTATAATACATAATACAATGTAAATGTTACGTAAATAGTTGTTATACTGGATTGCTTAGGAAATAATAACAAGTAAAAATGTACACATTCATTAGAGATGCAGTTTTTTAAAGAATATATTCAGTCTCTGATTTACTATATTCAATTCAATATTGGTTGAATCCATAGGTGCAGAACCCACAGCTACTGAGGATAGATTGTATTTATATTGTAGTTACAGGTTACAAAATGCTTTCGTAAACATAATCTCCTCTTAGTCATTACAACGGCCTTCTTGGGTTGGAAAGTCAAGAACTCTCTTTGCTATTATTAAAATGAAAACAACTTTTAGGGAAGTAGAGACCCAATTAATAGTTAGCTGAACTGCAATGATGAGAGTCATCACTCAATACTAGGTTTCGTATCATCAATCCTGTAATCTCTTTGCTACCCTAACTTGCAGTTATTGACATGATAATGCAGCTTGCATGATATTAAAGATAAACTAATTAATTGTATTTCTGAGCTACAGCTTACAGAAATATATTTGAAAGGGTTATAATATTTGTGATTTTTGAATCTGGGAATTTGTTTTAAGCCGTTACCTTTTCTCAAAATATTATTCTTTCCAACAGATAAAAAAAATACATTATTCTTTCCACTAGAAAGAAAAAAAAAAAAAAATATATATATATATATATATATATATATATATATATATATAAAATTTTCCCTAAAGGGTAACAGACATCTGAAAAGCCAATTACATGCAAAACCAATGATCCAAATTAACATATATAGAGAATATTCCGAACAAAGCCTCTAAGATTAGAGAGACTGATAGTAGAAAAGTATGTGCTAATCAGATAAATTTTATTATCTGTTTATTGAGTGTGGATTATTCAGATTATTCAAAAAAAAGATATTTGCAAAGTACACTAGTAGGGAACAATATGCATCACAATTGAAAGAATCTATACTTATGATGAACTTATACTAAACATATGAGCATAGGCCTTGAGAAAATAAAGCAGCATTTTATACAAACTCATAATGAGAGAGGAAGCAGAAAATATGAAAGAATATAAATCATATCAAATACATTATTTTATTTATACTTAGCTATGGTCACTTACCCAATTCTAAGTAATGAGAAATTGAATGTTTTAGCTTCAATTCTATTCTTTTTTAGTGCTTGTTACTAGAAAAAAATCCAACCTGGATATATAAGTAAAATTGTACATCAATGTACACATTATATCCAATCTATTCATATTTCCCTTGAAGGTGCCATTGACATCTCAAACTCAAAAATTAAAATTTGAATTAACTATCCACCCTGTCTCTGGAGAATGTCTTCTTCTATGACTGCATATTTTAATGAGGCACTATTATAATCCATCCAATTTCCTGAACTAAAATCCTGTGTGGTCTCCTTTGATCTCTTCTTCTCTTATGTTAGTCATAGCCAAGATATTACCAAATCCTATCTTCAATGCTCTCAATAGTTTAGAAACCACTTTATTTTCTCCACAAAATTATTATGCCAGTTAATACCATTACCATATCCTATTAAAGTTACTAAAATCTTCCCCAACTGTAAGCTTTCTATTACTCTCTAATTATTTCTGTACTCTACAGTAAAAATGATTTGTTTTTGAATTCCAAGTTGATCATAGCACTGCCTAATTAGAATCCTTTTTTATCTTTCCCCATGGCTCTCTTCGTGAGCCTGACATACTTCAAGAGTGGCTGTCTGTCATCATCTTTCACCAACTGCCTGCATCTTCCCCCTCAACTGTTTGCACACTACGCTTAAGTGGTGCATGAACCACTGGCTCATTCAAGGTCTTTGGGAATGTATTTTCATTAATAATTCTCATCTCTTCTCTTCTGTCACTTTACTTACACTCAAAAAATTACCTGTCCTTTCTTTGGTAAACCTTCATTTTCTCTGTCTAGATTAGATTCCACATCTGATTAGACTACCTGTTCAATCATATCTTCATATTGGAAGCACTTTTACATTTCCTTCCCACTCACCATACCATGTAGAAATACCCTATCGCCTTCTCTCTCTCTCAACAGGACTATGAATTTTGGGGTGGCACATAGTAAGTTTTTGACAGTCATTAAGTTCTCAAAATCTTCCCATTTCAGTTTATTTTTAGTTATCATAAAGTTTTGAGTGTAAAGCCTCATTAATCATTGGCATCAACAGTCATATGGACTAGGTGGATCCGCATCTTTAACAATTAAGCACAGATAAGCAAAACCTGCAGTAAAATGATGTGTTTTCTACTTTTATCTCTGTTTATAAGAGCTGTGATTAAACAAGATAGATTCTTAAAGTCAACAAATTATAGATACTTAAAGTTTCAGAGACAATAGATTTCAGGAGTGGAAGTTATTGAAATCAATGTCTCCAGCACTATAATGAGGGCTAACCCAACACAAAAAGATCCTAAATAAGTATCCTCTTTCTCTGTTCTTATTTTTCAAAATAGTTGACCTGATGTAGGTCAGCTATCCAATGCACAAGTTTTTCTTTGTCAAACTCAGTTTCAAGACATTCTTCAAAATATCTTACTATCTTATGATCAGGAGCAACAGATGAAATCTGGGAAGTTCAACTCACTGCCAAGTAACATTGAAGAATTCAAAATGCATACTATATCATCTGTGTATATATGCGCGATATTATTTTACATATTATACATTATCTGTAATTGTAAATTACATGTATATACACATATGCATTACATATAAATATACTAATTGCATATACATTATGTGTTCATGTCTAAATGCGTATGTGAATGTATTGCAGCCCATGTCCCTAAATTAGACTCAATATCACTTAAGTCAAAACACCTGGAAAAAATAGATTCTACCATATCCCAAAGAACTAAAATAATAAAATAAATTATACCAATAAAGCAATTCTTCTATCTTCACTTTATTTCCCCCCTACAATGGTGGAAAATTTTGTTTCCAATGAATACTGTAGTGAAGTTTTTGCAGTAGATAATTAATGCTTTCTGAATATCTCCTCTCAGTATTCTACAATAAGCCGTACTGACTTACCTATCACCATAGGTATTAAACCAGATGCTGTAGGCTAGAATATTTATATTAGTATCTTAATAAAAAGTTCCAGAAAACTACCTACACATACAGCAAAATACATCCTTAGGGATCCCCTGCAAACATTTAAAGGTATCTTTTGTGCAAGAAAAATAAGACAGTAAAAATCTCTTATGTAAGTTCTTGCAGAGTTGGAGTATACTCTTAGCACTCTTGTCTTGGTATGAAAGGCTTTCATAACAGCCAACCCTCTTTAATGTCTAAAATTGTATTTTTCTTCTCCTCTTAAGGAAACCTCTTACATACAGTTTCATCTGTATTTTAAGTCTTCTTATCTGAGTTCTACACTTGGAGCACGGCATGTTTCCAAGGTCTGGGTATACACACAAAGAGTTTCTATAAATTAAAAATATAATAAAATAAAAAGATAAAGATACACTATATTTCAATTATTCCTATTTCTTATTTCCACCATTCAAACCAATTGAAAACTGGCTTATTTTCAAAGTATAGGATATCACTTATTATTTGGTTTGGAATAACCTATTATATTTATTTGAAAAACATACAGCATAACACTAGAGCCGTGACACTTTTCTCTTTCTTTTGACAAAAATGCATGTTAACAACCAATGATGAGCCTCTTTCTTCTGCTTTAATAATGGCTTGCATTTTTTCTATATTACAGCTGAGGACTAAGCTATTCATTCAATTCAATGTTTCTTCTACAAAGTTAATATAATTTCAGTGGTGTGATGGGATACTGAAAGATTTTTAGGTTGAGATGTGGTAGTTCTGGGGAAGAGTGCTTGGGTCAATTCCTGGTTTTTTGTTTTGTTTTGTTTTGTTTTGTTTTGTTTTGTTTTTTTACAGCTCAAGGCTAAATGATCAAAGTTAAGTGATTAGATTACTTGGTACATAGTAGCATTATAAAAGTACAGACTATGGTTACTATTTTATAAACATGATGATACTACAAATTACTTTTGTTGAGATTTTTCTCACCAGTTAAATTAAAACAGATTTTGATTTGATTGTGAACAGTAAAAATGGCAGGATAAAAAGCCTGCATATTATTTTATTGGGGCTCAGAGAACAATACCTCAAAATGAAAGCCACAGAAGCAAAAGTTTTTCCTCTGACCTTCTCCTGCCCTCCTGTCTCTCAGTCCCATTCTTCCCCAAGGATAGGCACAGACACAAAAATCCTTGTTCTCCAAAGTGGGTCATAAAAACCAGAATCCCTTTTCCCAGGAGCCAGCCGTAAAACCTAAAAATATTACTCTAACATTCCCTCTGCCTTCTGTGTAAAACTTGGCCATAAAAAATTAGCCGACCTATCTTGTTTGACTGTAGGTCATAAGACGTCCATTCCAGAGAAGGTCCTGCCCCAGACTCACAAGGAAGAAATGCCACTGAGAGAGGCCAAGAAGAATCTGGACGCAGAGGCCTTGCTGAGTTTCCTCACTCACAGCCTTGGATCATATCCTTTCTGTCAAATCACATGTCTACATGGCTATCTATATTTGGTGATCCTAAGTATAAAACTAGACAATCTCCCCTGTATAGGTGGGTCTTTGTTCTGAAGGCCCAAATGAAATTTATTAAATACATTTGCATGCTTTTTCTCTAATTACTCTACCTTTTGCAAGTTTAGTTTATAGCAAACCTTCAGGGGGCTAATTCCTCTTGTCACCTATAATTCCAATGAATATAATGCTAGACATGAAGATGATTATTTTTAAAAAAAACATGTTTGGGATACAGAGGAGATTTTGTCTGTTAAATTTTACGAAAATAAATTCTGAGATAGAAGAGACATTCTAAAAGAGGAAAGATAGCAGCTAACCCAAAGAAGGCTGGGGGAAGGAGTGGCAAAGAAATCTGCTTTTCCAGTTGTCCAAGGTTATGAAAAAAATAAAATAGATTAAAAATAGAAATAAAAGTGAGTTTAGCGTATGGAAAAGATGGGATTTAGAGGACAAACAACATAATTTGGGGAATAATTGTACTTAATAAAAATGAATGTTGCCATCTCTGATTGCAAATTATCTAGAGATAAATTGGTCTGGTATATACAAAGATATATAATGGAAATAAAAGCAAGATATAAATATAAAAGAAGACAGAAAAGGAGAAATCAAAATAATGTGTTAATTTCACATATCAAAATCCATTTAAATATTAAAAACATATGAAATGTATTACATAGTATAAAACTGCATATTAATAAATTCAATATATAATCTAGGGACTATATAGTATTGCTAATTACTACAATATATCAAGCAGATAAGAATCATAATTTTAATTTCATGGATGATAAACTGAGGTTCTGTGAAGTCATTTGCTTAAATCGTATGATTAGCAAATGGTAAGAGAGAGGCTTCACACCTTAATCTTTCTGACAGTCCATGAGATCTGCCGATCTTCAGGGCAAACTTCACCATGCAATTTTCAATCATAAATAAACCTCCATAAGGATATTTCAGCCAGCACAAATTGAGCTCAAAAGATTAAGGCTATCTCACTATATTTCAACATTATATTTACCCAGAGGACAATTTAAGAAAAATACATAAGCTGTAGTGATCAAACCAATGTAATTGATTGACTTATATTATTGAAGAGTGTGTTTATTTTTTAACTCACATAGTTTTGATCCAGCATTTTTGTTGCTATATTTTAGAAATCTAGACGAGACAGCTTTAATGTGTGTTACACTTTAATACAACAGCCCTGGTTCTTATATAGCTTCCTGGAAAATAATAGTTTTAGAGGATAGGTTTGTGTGAATTTTTAAGAACACTTGAGCAAATACCACATCAATTTCTCTGCTGATTTTATGACTAAATTTGATTAACTGGATAAAGATTTAATTCTGTTTTTCTCACTTGTAATGTTTTGGTTTTCTTCTCCAAAGGCATTCAACTTATTCAGTTTGAAAATGATGATAGACTATACAAGTTAATGTGCAATGTGTTTTTAAAGAACAATTGTTTCTAATTCAAAATGTATCCCTCCATCATCATGGGTGACAGACATAAATTTCATAGACAGACATCTGTCAAATTTTGATCATCTTTCCAAGAAAATAGCAGTATTCATTTAATCACTGTCTTCCTGTCTTTACAATGCATAAGAATCAGCTGGCTTCTACCATTTTAATTCCAGTAGAGGTAAAAACATATTGCTGGGCTTTAAGATGAATGTCAATCATCATATTCACGTGATATTACTATGGAAAACATACATAACTCAACCTTTGTCCATTTAGTATAAGTCAACTGAATTAGATTTCAAAGTTCTACTGCAATTCAGGATGATTTGCACGTCTTTCAGTTTCTTCTATAGGACCACCCACAGTAACCATCAGTTAATCATTATTAGAATGTCATTCTGATTAGGACTTTAGCACACAAAAAATGGTGAATAAAAACCCACCTCTAAAACATAAGGTAAACATGTTTTCTTTATCAAAACAGTTATTTGTGATTTTATTGTTTATAAATATCTTTGTTATTTGTAGGTATTCTCTGTTTTATATGACTTTACCAGTAATCAGAAGGACTGTGTATATGTTATGTACATTATTGAGGAGAAACTGTGGCAGAGTTAAATGAAGGAAAAGTCATGTAATTTAAAAAGATGCTTAATGTTGAGGCGAAAAGTCTATGCTCACACTTAGTCTATAATATAACTATCTATAAACAAGCATCCATGTTTCAATCCTTTGTGTCTTTGAGGAAATAATATACCTTTTTATGCCAAAGGGTATTTTCTCCACCTGTGCTTTATACTCCTATCCTTTCCTCTGCAGGGATTCTGCTCCATCTGTAATCCATAGTCTATTGTATTTTTAACATTTCCCTTTTTCCACCTGCTTCCATCAAAATATTAAAATAGTTGATGTTCATCCATCATCAGAAGAATCCTCCTTCCAGCCTATGTCACTATGGAATCAGCTATCATTGTCTTTCGCTAACATCTCTTGTCTCTCATTCACAATAATTCTTGTAGAAAGTTAAATACATCATTGCCTTTGCTATTATTCAATATTCTGTTCAATATTTTATGCGCTTAACTTTTTTTTACTACTCCTGTTCATTTCCCACACTGTGAAAAGTTTGAGGGTAGAGATACAGAGGTAGAGATATAGATTTGAGAATCATCAAAATTTAAATAACTTTCGGTACTATGTGAGGGAAGGACTATCTCCCAGGGAAAATGTACAGAATGAAAAGTCCAAAGGGGAAAAGTAGTAAGCTCAAAATGCATTCAAATTTAAGAAAAAAGGCAAAGATGTTGAGTAAACATGGCCAGAAGATTTATAAGAAAACAAGGACAGGGTGCTAGGGAAAATCATGAGAGATCAGAATAACAACAGAAAACAGTGGTCAAAAGTCTACAACACAACAAAAATGGTAAGTAATTTAGACAGTACCAATGTGAAAGTCAGGAGGGACTATTTTTACAGAGGTATCTGTGGGAGGGTCGAAGTAAGATGATATTGCTTGGAAAAGTGGATAAATGGGCAGTGAAGATGCAGACATAATATTTTCATAATTCTATTTCAACAAATCTGGCTATGCTGAAAAGTTGCAGAAAAATAGCTATGGCATATGGGCTTAAGGCAAAATTGTGTTTTAAAATAATGCGTTTCTTAACATTAGCATAGCATATAGACATGCATACACATAGAAAGTTTATTCACGTTACCTTATCAGCTGTCTGCTATTTTATTTAGTTTTTCTTCTGTTTTTCAGTTTGTTAATTTCGTTCAGAGTTTTTTGCTAACTTAATATGACTATTTTGGAAAAATAATTCAAATTGAAACTAAGTTTTCTGTTCTTCATACATAATATTGAATGCCTTTTCTCTCTTTATACATCACTAATATTTTATACTTTTTGATTTTCAAAAACTATTTAGTGAAAATTTTCTTCAGGCTGATTATTAATTACATTTAGTCCCAAAATTCAAACAAAATAATTTATACTCAGATAATTTATGTGCATAATTTGTGTGAGTACCTAACTGAACATATTTCACATTTATAATTACATGTTTTGTTTCAAACTGAAAATTTTTGAGCTAATTCCAGTAGGCAAGAATACCTAGGACTAAAACTCAATTAAGGTCTGTAAACATAAGTCTTGATAATCAACAGAAATACTTTTTTAACAATGAATATACGTGAAAGCAATTTGTCCATTTGGTTCTGCACTTATCTGGTTATCGGAAAGATGCAGAATGATATTTATACATATGATATGAACCTGTATCAAATACTGTTTTAATGGCAGAAGGACTTCCCTTATTCAAACTCATGCAATATTTTGATATTGTTGTTTGAATAAACATTAACCAGTTCAATATGTCAAAGTAAAATTTTTACTTCCACTGAAGATTTTGCATTATGTGTGCCATATTTCTACATAATAATTGATAGTCAATAATAGAATCTTTCAAAAGCAAAAAGATATTGGTAGCTTAAGTTCTTAATGGGGTAGGGTTGAAATGAAAGTTTCTCATAGAAATTAATTTTTCCTTGTAATTATGAAAAATTTCTAATTGTTAACATTATTTCAGGTAATTTATATATTTAAATGAAAATGTTTACAATGATAATTTTACTGAATTACTTATTCAGTAAATAAAAACCACATTGCATATTATCAGTTACAGTTTCAACCATAATTATTACATTTTAATTATTAAATTTTTTAAATAAACTGTAATGCATTTTTGGACTTACCTTTTCTAATGATAAAACATTTAATAGAAACAAAAAAGTGAAACAAAGCTTTAGGAGACTATTTAAAAATATATTCTGAGTTAATTAAATGTGTCTTAAGTACAGCTAATAACATTACTTAGGGTCACATGATCAAAATGAAACTTGCTTATTTAGTAACCAATACATCCCTTTAGCAGACAAAACTTAGATGAGTCATTTCTATTACTAAAATGTTTATCAGGATACTTACAGGATGGATACAAATGTCTACCGCAAATATAATCTTAGACTTTTAGACTATGCAAATTACCATGAAAGTAATACTGAAATAAAATGCCCAAATGTTAAAAATGTTTAGAATTTTTTATTCATTCTATAAGTAGCTCAGGTAGTGTTTTAAAATGCCTAAAAATAGATAATAAAGAAACAATAAAGGAGAAAATTGACACAATTTTTTTTCTGAAATTTGACATGTATGGGAAGTAATTCTCATTATAACTTTAAAGCAATTTTTAAGAAGAACAAGCTGTCCACAATGTTAGAGGATAAATCAATATTGCTTTCTGGTAGACTGCAAAAATGGTCACACATTCTTCCGCTTTCTGTGTCCATACTCCGCTTTATGAAGCTCTGCTTTCCATTATAAGAGTGGGTCCAATCATGTGACTTGCCTTGTTCAATGAGATGTCAAGGAAAATGAAAGTAACAAAGGCTTGAAAAGTTCTTACATAGTGGGATTTGTCCTCTTTCTTGCTATTTTGGGATTCGTATGAATACTATTTGCTGAACTAGCCCAGGCTGGTTTGCTGAAAAATGGAAGACAAATGGTCCAGGTACTTTCATTAGGAAGAGGGCTGCCCTGCTGAGAGGCAGAGGGCCACTGACAAATGAGTGAACCCACCTGAGTCAGGCTGAGAACACTCAAAGTACCATTAACAAAGAAGTAAAAGGTACACAAATGTTGTATTTACTCATCACAAGTTTTGCTGATACAAAAATTGGTTCTGAGAGTGAGGCACTAATATTAAAAAATTCTAAAACATTTGGCATCGGATTCAGGGTCAGGTTTTGGCTAGCAATGCAAAAGAGTCCAGGGGATTGTTAGCAAACACTAGAAAATATCCGAAACGAAACAATTAAAAAAAAATTGAACTACAAAAGCAGAAAGTAAACTGCTAAAGTGGATTTGCTAACTGGTGGCCCAGGTTACATAGTTGTGAAACAAATGGTAAAAACTGTTTCCTGTTTTAAATTGAAATATAAAACAAGTGTAATGCACTTGTAGATCTTAAGATGATTTTTCTAGAATATGACAAAAGTGCCAGTGGACATCTATATACTCCGTATGGTAATGTTCAGAAAAAAAATGATGAGTTATTGGAGTCCATTGGAAATTTAAACTATTTCTCAATTCTCCTTTCTCAAACCAGGAAAAAAGTACAAGTGACCTCAAGATCAAATCAAAAGTGTAGCTGCAATACACTTGGTTGGGATCTTTGAAAGATTTAGGCAGTGAGTAGTATAAGCTCCCAGCTAGAAAAATAAAGGCATATATTAAAAAAAAAAAAGATTATTATTACACTAGCCTGGCCACCCAAAGTAGAGAGAAGCCTACCTTAAAAGGAATTGTAAATGTGGTTTTTAGGTCATAACAATGGCTCAACTAAGAAATCTCAAAAGTTTTTAAGGGACTTGTCCTGCCATCTCAAATTGAAAGAGACGAAGTTTAACATCAAGATAGGACTTTATGGTTTTAACATTCTAGCCTTTGTAGTCAGAATTAGAGAGCTCTTCAGCTACAAATTTAAGATATTTCTTAATTAAAATGATCTTTTCAAATATTAGAGCCATGGGCTAAAGATAATTATGGGCTACATTTGATGTTTTTAAACATATTAGTCTCAAGACTTCTTTGTTCTCATACAAGTTATTCAGGCTTCAGAGAGCTTTTCATTATGTGGTTATATCTCTACTTACCAATTAGATATTAAAACTGAATTGAAAAATGTTTATTTAAAACAAGAATAAACCTATTAACTGATATCATCCTGCACTTTAAGAAAAAATAACTTCTTCATACACAGTAATTTGAGCAGAAAAAGTGGCATTGTTTCTCATTTTCAAGTGCTATGGTTTGAATGAGTTCTCTAAAGTTCAAGTATCAGAAGCTTAATGTCCAGTGCAACAGTGTTGAGAGTTTAGACATTTAAGAGGCGATTAGGTTATGAGGGTTCTGCCTTTTGGAATGAATGAATTGATGCCATTATTGGCGGAGTGCCCAAGTTATCTCAGGAGTGGGCTCCTGATAAAAGAATGAGTTCCGCCTCATCTGGCCTCTTTCCTTTTCTTTCTCTCTTTCATGCCTATTCTTTCCCCCTTCCCCCTTCCACCATGGGAAGACATAGCAAGAAGGCGCTCATCAGATATTAATTCCTTCACCTTGGACTTCCCAGATTCTGTAACTATAAGAAATGCATCTTCAGGCTGGGCATGGTGGCTCACGCCTGTAATACCAGCACTTTGGAAGGCCAACGTGGGCGGATCACCTGAGGTCAGAAGTTCCAGACCCACCTGGCCAACATGGTGAAACCTTGTCTCTACTAAAAATACAAAAATTAGCCAGGCATGGTGGTGGGCATCTGTAATTTCAGCTACTCAGGAGGCT
Source organism: Cebus imitator (assembly GCF_001604975.1). Taxonomy (NCBI): domain Eukaryota; kingdom Metazoa; phylum Chordata; class Mammalia; order Primates; family Cebidae; genus Cebus; species Cebus imitator. The sequence goes on along the minus strand of NW_016107350.1, from coordinate 1,776,124 downwards.
GAAGCAGGAGAATTGCTTGAACCTGGGAGGTGGAGTTTGCTGTGGACCAAGATTGTGCAATTGTGCTCCAGCCTTGGGGACAAGAGTGAGACTGTCTCAAAAAAAAGAAATGCATCTTCATTCTTACAAATATCTAGTCTCAAGTATTTTTTTATAGTTGTACCAAACAAACTGGGACAGCAAGTCTTCTTTTTTATGACGATTTAAATAGAATAAGTCTGAATTCTCAAACATTCTGCACTCAGTCAGTTGTCATATGTTGCTGTGGTTGAAGTGTATAAAGAAAATGTAGCCTCTGACAAATATATAGAAGAAAAGCGGAAGTGTATTTTCGTCAAATTTTTACATTATTGTGGATATTCTTATCTAATAATAGCTCAAAACCTGACATGTCACAGATTCTTAAAATCCATACCATTACCTTGCAGTTTGAATGGATCTTGTGCTATTCATCGTTTTGGGATACTATACATGGGTCTCCTGAAAATGTAGGTAATTTATTTGTGCACCCTTTTTAAACATTTTATTTCATTTTATTTTAAGTTCTGGGATATATGGGCAGGACATGCAGGTTTGTTACACAGGTAAGTGTATGCTTTGGCTCTTTGCTACACCTATTAACCCGTTCACCTTGATATTAAGCCTGACATCCATTAAGTTATTTGTCCTGATGTTCTCCCTTCCCCAGGGCCTTCTGACAAGCCCAATGTGTGCTGTTCCCCTCCCTGTATCCATCTGTTCTCACTGCTCAGCTCCCATCTATAAGTGAGAACAAGGAGTATTTGGTTTTTTGTTCCTGTGTTAGTTTGCTGAGGGTAATGGCTTCCAGCTCCTTCCATGTCCCTGCCAAGAACATAATCTTTTTTTTTTTAACGGCTGCATATTATTCCATGGTGTATATGTACCACATTGTCTTTATCCAGAAAGATGGGCATCATTGGTGGGCATTTGGATTGATTCCATATCTTTGCTATTGTAAATAGTGCTGCAATGAACATACATGTGCATGCATCTTTATAATAGAATGATTTATATTGCTTTGGGTTTATACCCCATAATGGAATTGCCAAGTTAAATGGTATTTCTGGCTCTAGGTAGTTGAGGAATCTCCATGCTGTTTTCCACAATGGTTGCACTAATTTACACTCTCACCAACAGTGTAAAAGCTTTCCTATTTCTCCATAGCCTCGTCAGCATCTGTTGTTTCTTGACTTTTTAATAATCGCCCTTCTGTCTGGCATGAGATGGTATCTCATGTGGTTTTGATTTGTATTTCTCTGATAGTCAGTAATGTAGACCTTTTTCTCATATGTTTGGTGGTCACATAAATGACTTATTTTGAGAAGTTTCTGTTTTTGTCCTTTGCCCACTTTTTAATTTTTTTTTTTTTTTTTTGTATTTTTGTTTAAGTTTCTTGAAGATTCTGGATATCAAACCTTTGTCAGATGGATACATTGCAAAAATTTTCTCCCATTCTATAGGTTGTCTGTACCCCCTGATGATAGGTCCTTTTGCTGTACAAAAGTGCATTAGTTTAACAATATCCCATAGGTCAATATTTGCTTTTGTTGCAATTGCTTTTGGCATTTGCTACGTCAAATCTTTGCCCATGTTTATGTGCTAAATGGTATTGCCTAGATTTTCTTGTAGAGTATTTATAGTTTTGGGTTTTACATTTACGTCTTTAATTCATCTTTAGTTAAATTTTGTATAACGTGTAAAGAAGGCGTCCCATTTAAATTTTCTTCATATGGCTAGATAGTTTATCCACCACCATTATTAAGAAGAGAATCCTTTCCCCATTGCTTGTTTTTGTCAGGTTTGTCAAAGATTAGATGGTTGTAGATGTATGGTCTTATTCCTGAGATCTTTATTCTATTTCATTGGTCTATGTGTCTGTTTTTGTACCAGCTCCAAGCTGTTTTGGTTACTCTCGCCTTGTAGTATAGTCTGAAGTTTGGTAGTGTGATATCCATGAGTATGGAATGTTTTCCATTTGTTTGTGTTCTCTCTGATTTCCTAGAGCAGTGGTTTGTAGTTCTCCTTGAAAAGGTCTCTCACTTCCCTTGCTAGCTGTATTCCTAGATATTTTATTCTTTTTGTAGCAATTGTAAATGGGAGTTCATTCATGATTTGGCTCTCTGCTTGTCTATTGTTGGTGTATAGGAATGCTTGTAATTTTTGTGTATTGATTTGGCATCCTGAAACTTTGCTGAAAAGTTTTTTTTTTTTTAATCATCTTAAGAAGCTTCTGGGCTAAGATGATGGGGTTTTCTAGATATAGGATAATGTCATCTGCAAACAGAGACAGTTTGACTTCCTCTTTTCCTACTTGAATACCCTTTATTTCTTTCTTTTGCCTGATTGCTGTGGCCAGAGCTTTCAACACTATGTTGAATAGAAGTGGTAAAAGAGGGCACCCTTGTCTTCTGCTGGTTTTCAAGAGGAAAGCTTATAGCTTTTGCCCATTCAGTATGATATTACCTGTGGGTTTGTCATAAATGGCTCTTACTATGTTCCATTAATGCCTAATTTATTGAGAGTCTTCAACCTGAAGAGATATTGAATTTTATCAAAGGCTTTTTCTGCATCTATCAGATAATCATGTAATTTTTGTCTTTAGTTCTGTTTAAGTGATGAATCACATTTATTAATTTGCATATGTTGAAATACCCTTGCATCCTGGGGAGGAAGCTGACTTGATCATGTTGGATAATCTTTCTGATGTTTCAGTTTCCCAGTATTTTATTGAAGATATTTGCATTGATGTTCATCAGAGATATTGGCCTGAAGTCTTTTGTTGCTGTTGTAAATGATGACACATTGCATCATACGATATCAAAAATAATATTTGTGTAACGTTACCATGGATCTCATAAAAAGAGTTTTATTTATTGGGAACCTGTCAAGCTTGTGATGGTAGGCAAAATTTGTCTTAAATTCTAATACATGCTCAAAAGCTCAAATTTTGTCAGTGGCTACAGTCATTTGTCCTTCTTGAAGTTACAGGTGGACTTCATTCTTTTTTTAATAAATTATACATGAAATACCCCAATTTGAATTGTCAGAGGTTGTCAGTTATCCATTTGAGTAAAAATATAGATTCCGTGAAAAAAAACAAAACAAAGCAAAAAAACAAAACTGCTCTATTCATATTGGACCTCCATTATATAGATTCTTTTCCTTGATACAAGAGTTATACCTCAATATGCAGCAAATGTTCTTTATGCATCCTTCCCATTTCTTGACAGAGTACTTTAAAACATTGAATACTATTATTGACCAAAGTCACCAAGTGGTGCTGTCAAATACTAGAAGGTTGAAATTTAATAATTTCATGGTTTCAACAAGGACCAAGCAAAACTGGTTTTCTTCCCTTGTGAGTGTGTGATAGGGAAGAATACTCCTGGTGGAGGCTGATATCGCCACAAGATTTGTGCTAATTTTACACACCATTGTTTCTGAATCATCAGTACAAACGTAAACACAGTAAAAAAGAAAAAAAAAGCAAATAATATCCTGGCAGACTTATGAAGATAAATTTTATTTGGGACCCCTTAAAAAGACCTATGGTATACCAGCTAAGCAAATACTACTTCTGAGAACCTGAGAACCACTCCTAAAGATATGCAGAAACCGAGGGACTTACAGCCACTCTGAGAGAGGAGAACTGGGATCTAGTCTAGAAAACCTTCTGCTCCAGAGTAAGGTAATGCTGGCAATATTTCCCCCAGGGAATTTCAGAATAACTAGGTACAAGTGACTTTGTGATCCTCACCATCCTGACACTTTTTGAATGTGGAATAGGTCTACTGTAGGAAAGCTATTCTTATCTCAAAATTGTGTACTTAGTGTTGGTACACATGTAGGGGAAGAGGAGAGTTATATGATCAAAAAGAGCACAATTCAAAAATCTAGGTCCACATATCATAGAGATTATGAGATCCCAAACGTTAAGCCTGATACTGTGATTGGATGCCACTTTTTATGGTAGTGAAAGGGGTGGCTGCATCATGCTTGAAGCATCTATGAAAAGTTTGCATCCAGAGCACCAGACGTGGTAGGCTGTACAAATCACCACAAATTGTTCCTCCTCCTATGTCCATACCTTCTTGCCATGCATCTGCGAATGGGATCTTACTCTCTGGGCTTGTGCCTATGTCTTACTTTGGCCAAGGGATGAATAACAAACAAGATATAATCAGAGGATGTAAAAGCACTTGCAGAGTATGACTTTTCTTTCTTGTTGCTCTTAAGAATTTTAGCCTTTTTGAAAAGTTATTGATGTAATTTCACGTTATTTGGTTGCACGAAGTTGTCTTTAACCACTAAGGTTTATCAAGATTTTTGCGCAGACTTATACATGTCTAGGATCCTTTTATCAAGGCATTTATGATCATCATTTTCCTACCTTTTCCCCACCATCATGAAACACTCAGTTAAATATAAATTGACATTTTTTAGATGACCCCTCAACATAATGCTTAAGAATGGAATCTCCTCTCTGTTACAGATCCCAGGAACTAATTGCTAAATACATAATGTTGATATGTTGAAGAAAGAATTAAAATTGTCCTTCATTTTTGAGGCATGTATAAAGTTTAATCACGTTATAAAGTATCTATTTCATATTAGAAATGGCTAGTTGACAACTTATATTTCTTAAAATTCATACTGTTGTGTACAGAAACTAAGTTTCTATATGTAAAGTTAGCAAGTCTTTTTGTGTTTCCCCAAAATAAAGGCAATGATTAATTTTTCCCAGTGCCAATACAATTTTGAGCTAAACACTCAAAGTAGACAGTCTACATTTTAAAGCTTGAATCAGCCACAGCCCTATGGGAAAGCAGACAAAGCATTGACTTTTAAATGTGGACTTTTAAAATAAACTGTTTTCTTTTTAAAACGAAACAGAAATCAAAACAAAACAAAAGAATTTTATAAAAGACAACATGTGAAAAACCACAGGGTAATAGCGGGTGAGACTTTGGTGGCACAGTTATCCTTGCTGATCCAGCTCAAAGGCAGCCAACCTCAGCTGAGTAGCAGCTCACCACAGAAACAAATGTAAGACCACCAGCCACCAGTAAATCTTACCAACTGAGCCCAGTCAACTTACCACCCTTCAGAATCATGAATTCAACAGATACTTGTTTCTAACCATTAAATTATGCAGACTTTGTTATTCAACCAGAGTTAACTGACACACACTGTATGTTTCCTCTTCACAGAATACTTAGTGTTCTTTACAAATAATTTTATCATTCTTTGCTTATGAGATTCCTCTGTTTTGAATTGTCCTATGTCTTGCTCTACCTTATATAGTCTTACTCATTTAATCTTCTACAGTATTCTTTTAAATCTGTTCTTGATATTTTATTTAATGGAATATCAATATCGATTGATCTGCTTATAACCATAAATAATAAAATCTTAGAAATAAGGAAGAAGACTTTTGATCAGATGTGATATGAAAATGAACTGTTTAAAACTCATTTTGATTAAAAAATATAAAATATGCCAAACATATAGTAATATTAAGAAAATTACATTAAAAATAGATATCTCTTCCAAACATGATAAATCTGCAGATGTCATTTTTACTTGGATAGAGGCTAATTTTTTACATTTGTGTGTATATATTCATATACATACATATATATGTATATGTATATGTACTCTGTATATACAAATGTAAAATATATATGTATGTATATTTCTTTCCTTCTAAAGAAATACCTAGGATTCCGTGATACTGACCTCATACATAATTTACTTTTAGTAACAATAGCTAGGCTATTTACAGATTTGTTATTCTTATAGTTTTGTGAGTGTGGTAGTTGTGTTTTATTTCATTTATTTTATTTGGTTTTCTTTTGTCTTTACTAATAATGTGTCAGTGAGTATACTTATTAATACATCTTGTTTAACATGTGAGACAATATTTCTGGTATAACATTCCAGAATCAGAGTTGTTTTATTAAAAAGTCCTCTTATTTTATCATATAACTTTATTTCCCTATTTATTTCCTAATTTTTTAAAATCCTGTCATATTGAAATGCATCATTGGGAGATCAGGCAGTTCCTGTAACATAGTATCATTATATGAAGGAGGTATGCCAAAAATAGTTTGAAATATTTTGTATTCAAACATAAATTACATTTAGAATATGAAATATGATGTAAGTAGAACTGATGACAATATAGTTCTTCAGTTATCTTTGAACAAATATATACGTTTTAATACATTACATATCTCACATGTCTAAAACCTATGACTTAAGTTTGTACATTGTATTTTTTTTCACATGAATTATATTTAGTTTCTTAATATATATTACTTATATGTAAAAATCACAATTAAATTATTTATCATTTTATCAAGTTTATTTAAAGGTAAGAATATTGTCGTTTAGCAATGACATAACATCAAATTACCTGGGAGAACATACGGACATACATACAGGTACACACCACTAAATATGTTGTATAAATTCAGACACATGTTCACATGTTCCTGGATCATCAACACAGGCATTGTAGAAAATCTCATTTCCACACATGTGTGTACCATGCCCTGCAATGTTATTGTTTAAGATACATAGAAGCTACTGTCTTCTTCAGCTATCTTATTTAGTTTTGTTCCACCACTGTTTCAAATCTATTTTACTTTTCATATTGTTGTGTTTGCTTGTTATTAAAGAAAACAATGAATTTCTACAAACTACATATAAATAAATACAGTATTTCCTTACACCTATGGTCAATTTACGGCTCTTTTCTCTTTATAACTAACTTAATATTTGACTTCCTTTGAGGGAAAATCTCCTAGAGTAAATAGAACACAAAAGGATAAACAAGAACCCCCCAAACATTCTAGTTGCCTTCAAAAGAGGCAAATCAAATACTTAACTAAATATTTAGTTTGTAGACAAATGTGCTGAAGTTGTTTAGTGTAACTATTATAGGCGTACAGATGGATTCATTTAATTTGCTGGCAATACAAATAAACCTAAACATAATTTTAATATATCAATCAGTTTGAACAATTATCTCCCATAATTAAAAGTGAACTTTTTTTTCACATTGAAGTTGGTTATATCACCACAGTCATCTTTCACTTGTATTATTACACAAAGTAGAGAAAATGGGACTTTTAGGCAAAACCACACTGTAAGACTTTGATGTTTTACCTGATGCATTTCCTGCCTACACAAACTATTCTGCTATTTCACAGAACAAAACGTTTTCTTTATCTCATTCTTCCTACCATGACCTCGGCATCTCCCTCTCTCTAACCCATTCTAACCTCTCTCTCTTTTTCTCTTCCACATCCTTCCTCCATTTATCTTTTCTCTTCCCCTCTTTCCTTCACTACTCTTCTCTCCCCTGTGATAACTTTTTGCCTCCTCTTCTTTTCTCTTTTAGAGATGGATATTTGGATAAGTGGGTGAAAATTAAGTCGCTATCAGTTATTCATACAAAGACTTTACTTTCTTTCTTTCTTTTTTTTTTTTTTTTTTTGAGATGGAGTTTCGCTCTTGTTACCCAGGCTGGAGTGCAATGGTGCGATCTCGGCTCACCGCAACCTCCGCCTTCTGGGTTCAGGCAATTCTCCTGCCTCAGCCTCCTTGAGTAGCTGGGATTACAGGCACGCGCCACCATGCCCAGCTAATTTTGTATTTTTAGTAGAGATGGGGTTTCACCATGTTGACCAGGATGGTCTCGATCTCTTGACCTCGTGATCCACCCACCTCGGCCTCCCAAAGTGCTGGGATTACAGGCGTGAGCCACCGCGCCTGGCCCACAGACTTTACTTTCTAGGGAATCAAAGAAATACTTATTGTCTGAACTAGACCGCTTAGCCATAGAACCAAAACCATTAATACAGAGCTCTGTTCTATTTGCTTTTCTTTTTCTTTTTTCTTTGTCTTTTCTGTATTTCTATAGTAAGCATCTGCAAAACATCCAGTAGATAAACTGACTTTTGTTTGGTGAATAAATTTAAGGACTTCAAGACAGAAGGCCTCTTCTAGTTCATGGTCTGTTATCCTAGGGCGTGGTTCAAAAAGGCAACTAGATGTCAGTCCATCACACTCACATTACAATAAGTAGAAATGGGGAAAAGTAGAGGGAAAAAAGGAGAATGAGCACAGTTCTATCGTGTCTGTTTTACTGGGTTCCAAAGCTGTATAGGATGCATCTGCTTTCTTTCCATTGTTTAAAACTAGGTACTACTAGCTTCACAAAATGTCATTTTGTGAAATATTATTTTTATTCTGTGAAATAACATGTAGAGCTAAAATTTGAAGGTTCTATCCTATAAGAGGAAGAGAGAACAAATATCGAAGGACTACTAGTAGGTTCTACTACAGTGTTTACTAAACTGGATCAATTGTTATTCTTTGTTTTACAGCTTAGAATTTCAGTGGTTACGTTGAGGAGCAAGTTCCATGTATTATAGCTTAATTTGAGTCCAATTCTGAAAGGATCTATTCTATAACATTCCATAGATAGAAAGATAGATGATAGAAATACACACACCTGTGTATTTCTATAATGGAAACTCTCAACCTCCACTAAAAGCCTATAGTTTATCATTTATTTTACATGGAGCACGAACATTAATGTTATATTGGAATATATACATGAGAAATGATTTATTGCCGTGTTTCCAAAATTTTATAGAGGACTACACACATACACACACACACACACACACACACACACACACACACACGTGTGTGTGTGATAAGTATGTGTGTATGTGTTTATACATGTATTTATGTATGTATATATATACACATGTATGTGTGTGTGATATGTATGTGTGTGTGATATGTATGTGTGTGTGATATGTATGTGTGTGTGTTTATACATGGAGAAAGAGATCTTAAAACTATCAAATTTATGTGCATTACCTCAAAATTGTTTATAGCCAATGAACTGGTGTAAATAGATCAACTATTGTGATATAAACACATGACAGACAGATATAGATAGGTTTCCTGTTAGTTTGATTTTTTTGTCAATTACAATGTTTTTGGCCCTGAGTCCAACACCAGAGGCATTACAATAGGAGCAGATTAAGAAACTGAGGAGGAGAAAAGTGGAAAGAAGTTTTAACACAGTCAGTTGACTGGCCCAGTTATCAATCTGCCTTGAGTATACAGCAGTTTGCTTCTCTCTTCTAGCACATCCACATACCAGCCTTCATAAAAACCCCTTATGCAACTGGGAGAACAGCCTGCCTTTAGGGATATGTTGATGATTCCCAATGACCTTAAATTAAAGTCGTATGGTCCTCAAGGCTTTAAAAAACTTATGCCAACTTTATACCATTGTTTTCACATCACATTTTTACTGAAACTCAACTAAGAATGAATTGACCTCTCACTATTCCTCATGTAAGATTTATTTATTATAATTTCTGAAGCTAATAATTCACCTTTTGGTTAGCCCCAAATATTTCCTGTCAATCAATATCCTCACCTTTTTTTTTTTTCTTAAATGACCCAGGGCTTGTTCTGTTGACCAGGCTGGAGTGCAGTGGCACAATCATGGCTCACTGCAGCCTCACCCTCCCACACTCACTGGATCCTCCCACCTCAGCCTACGGAGTACCTGGGACTACAGGCATGCACCACCACTCTTGGCTAATTTTGTTTTTTGCATTTTTTGTAGAAACAGGGTTTTGTCATGTTGCCCAAGCTGTTCTTGAACTCCTGGATTCAAGCAATCTGCCCACCTGAGGCTCCCAAAGTGCTTGTATTACAGATGTGAGCAACCATACTTGGCTAACCCAACTTCTTTTAAAACTCTGCTTTATGCTCAGTCTCCAAGGGAAAATTTTCTTTAAAGATAATTGTTTAGCTATTACTAGTTGTATACATCGGTCTGTGATCCATCTTGTTTCCTTGTTTTTGCTATCAGCACTATTCTATCATTTCCATGGTAGCACTGTATATATGCAAAGTGTTGTATTATGACTCAATAAACCCTCTGTAGACCAAACATGACTTTCTTAGGTAAATTTACTAAAAAGTTATCTGTAAAAATTACTCGTTTTTTGAAGTAGTGATGTTTCATGCTAAGTTATTCATATTACAGTCTGTTGACTTCTGTGATCTTGGCAATATGTACACAAAGCTCTCCTAACAAATTTGGAAGTTGCTAGGTTGTTAGTATCTCTGACACTGAAACAATTGGTTTTGTATAATTAATTGCCCTATGCAAAGTCATAGCATCTTTGAATGAGAGAAGAATGCACAATTAGTGTTGATGACCATATAATGAGATATGAAATCACTGAAAGAGATTAATATAAACTCAGTGTGAAGATACTTCCATAATTATCCCAGGGTAACATATTGGTTACAGACAGTCATTACCATTTGCATGATCAAGACTATTTTTCCATTTTCCTTTTATATACCCCCAAGAAACTTTTACTGCTTAAGAAAATACCTTAAATACTTGTACTTCTAATAGGGAGTAATTTTCTGCTAAATTAATTTGTTAGAAGTAATCTCCCACTGACTTAGTGTACTCTTTGCATGCTCCAGAAACTTTAGCTATTTGAGGTGTTCAAATTAGTAGTGCTTTCCAGAGATAATGGTGATCACTTGAACCTCACGGGATCACTTGAACCTCATGGCACACATCAGGGAGATAAAAGTATTCTCAGAGATTCATCTCTCGGTTAAAGAGAAGAAGGGAACTTCTGGCTACATTGTACACATAAAATAGAGTAAAAAAAATAACATCACCTATACATACTCGTTTTTGGTAAATTTGTTTGAAAAATTAGCTGAATTGCAATAGAAAATAGTAGATTGTGATAGAAAATGCAAGGAAAATATTTTAAATTCCAGTTTTATTTACTTAGCATGTCTCACATTTTCTTCTCAATTATTTTTTTCCCTTCCTAAGTGCTGTAGTTATTAAAAATCAGCTTCAAAAGTACATCTGCATCTCCTATCTTCCCTGGCATATGCTAACTCTGAGTAGGTATACTGCAACAAATTGTTACTAGGCAATTGGGAATTTCTACCTGGAATAAGTGGCTATCATACCGTAAAAATATTGGCAAATGAAATTGCTTACTCTTTTATATAATGGAACAGCCAGTGATGATTTGTTTTTGTCCTTCCTAGCTGCCAAGAGGCTAAAATTAGAAACTACTTTTTTTTCCTTTGTGGTAAGTAGCTCATTTCCAATCTCCTGCAGGTTAAAGATTCTTTAGCAGTTTCTTTGTAGTAAGCCATTGGTTTCATTTCAAGTAAACTCAAGTGAAACTTAAGATATTTACCAAGCATATGACAATGTGGTCTATTTATATTAATAAATATGAACATATTATTAGTAACACTACTATGCTAATATTCCTGCAGTGACCTTAAAAGCATGGTTAATTTGGTATACTTCCCCTTTACCCATAGAGTTATGCATTACAAACATAGCTCAGTTGTTTTCAATTGTCATCCAAGTTAAATGGGAAATGTGTATTTCATTATGATTCTCAATTAACTAAAAAAGCAATGTATAGGCACACAGCAGTCAAATATATTAAGCCACTCCAATCACATAGGGTCCTACTTCCCATAATAACATTTTGGTCAACAATGGATCCATATACAATGACAGTTCCATAAGTTTATGATGGGACTGAAAATTTCCTATTGTCTAGTGACAACATAGCCATCAAAACATCTAAGCACTACTCATGTATTTGTGGTGATGCTGGTGTAAACAAACTTACTCTGCCGTGAGTGGTATAAAAGTACAGTACATACAATTATGTACAGTATGTAACACTGGATAATAAACAACAATGCTACTGGCTTATGTATTTACTATACTAACCTTTCTAATAGTATTTTAGAGTAGACTCCTCCTACTTGCTAAAAAATTAGTCAACACAACCTCAGGCAGGTCATTGAGGAGATATTCCAGAATAAGGCATTGATGTCATCAGAGATGACAGCTCAATGTGTATAACTGTCCCTGGGACAAGATGTGGAGGTGTCCCTTGGCCCTGGGACAAGACAGTGTTGTTGATGATGCTGACCTGGTGTAGCTTTAGGCCAGTGTGTTTGTGTTTGTGTCTTTACTCCTAACATAAATAGTTTTAAAAGAAAAAGAAAAAGTTTATAGAATAAGGATATAAAGAAAATATTTTTGTACAGCTGTACCACATGTCTGTGTTCAATCTAAGCATTATAAAAGAGAGAAGAAAAGTAAAAAAATAAATTTTATGAAGTAAAGAAGGTATAGTAAGCTAAGATTAATGTATTAAGACAGAAAATACAACTTTAGTGTTCATAGGGTTTATAGTAGCGTACATAATGACCTAGGCATTAAAATTCACTCACCCCTAACTCACTGACTCCTCCAGAGCAACTTCCAGTTTTGTAAGTTCCATTTGTGGTAAGTGTTGTATTCAAGTATGCTATTATTTATTTTTTATATTATATTTTTACTTTTTATGATTAGATGATAGGATTAGATACATAAATACCATGATGTTATACTTACCTCCACTATTCAATACAGTAATATGCAGTATAGGTTTGTAGGCTAGGAGCAATAGGCTATACCATTTAGCCTATGTGTGTAGTAGGTGATATCAGCTTAAGTTTGTATGAGTAAACTCTATGATTTTCACACAACGATGACATTGCCTAAAGATGCGTTTCTCAGAACATATGTCTGTCTTTAAGCAACGTATGATTGTTTATCTATTGAACTGCTTTTGTTTATTTTTTATGTTGGAATTTATTACTTGTCAATAACCAGATTTTTTATTGTAAAGTAATAGTAGTAAAACTGTATTGTATATACATGGACTACTGTATGATTTCTAAGCTCCCATACAGTTTTAACCATCCAAATTATGAAAGATTGACAAGTTGAGATTGACAAGAATTATTAAGGATTGTAATCTCTCTCCTGGCAGCCTTTTTCAGATGATGCTTCTGAAGTTTTTGACAATATTTGACACCCATTTCCCCCACAAAGTCTAAAGCTCACTTCATATTTCTTGTATAATTTCTCAATATTCCAAATATAGACCTTTTTATAATATAGTATCATTTTGATTCTCTTTCAATAATTTCTAGTGAAATCTTTCATAATTTGGATGGTTAAAGCTGTATGGGAGCTTAGAAATCATATGGTAGTCCATGTATTCATAAACTGGGACCTGTGGATGGCCAGAGTCAGCTGACTGAGCATTAGAATTCCTGAGCACTGAAATTATATGCACAACTTGGGGCACACATTTATAAATGCATTATTTGGAAAGAGATTCCACATTCACTACTTTCCCAGAAGTGGCTGGAATTCAATGCAGACCAAGAACCACTGACAATGGCAACCCTCCCCTGCCGACCACTTTCATGTGACACCATGGGACCCAGAGTAGGAACGTCAGTTTCCTTTAGTTTAGTCACATAGCCTGTGCTCAGCCCTGTGTTCTCTTTTTCATGGGCCACCTTCTTCTGTTCTCTTTATTCCAGATTGGTTTCTACTTTCCCTCTTTATTTATGTCCATCAATATTGGTATACTACTCCCATTGAAGAATAGCATTTGCCATGTGTGAAAAAATCAAAATGTATTGAACAATTGGCTGAGTAACAGAATAAAGTACAGTTTCAAAAGTTTTCCTATATTTTTAAATCCTAAGAAATCACAATATGTTATATAAAATCCAGTTACCTGATACAATGGTTGTATTGGAGATATTAAAACTTATAGGAATGCATTCATTACTTAAGGAATTCACAATCTGATGTATTCAACAGATACATAAATGAGTAATTATAATATAAATTAAAAATTAGAATAAAAATTTAAAACAAAAAAATAGCTAATATTTATTAATCCCCTACCATGTGCCAAGACATAAAATTGTAATAAAAAGATTTTAAGTTTCACAAAAATATCTTTGAAATAAGTCATATGGTAACCTTTATTCTATAAGCATGCACATACAAAAATCAAATACTTTTCTAGGCAAGCTCAGTACTTGCAAGCTGTTTAGGGATTCAAACACAGGCAAGCTGACTATAATGTGAATGCCCTTCAACTATGTGTGTACCCATTTTATCTTTGGAAGTAACATTTTGAAATGCAAATGGATAATGAGTTGTAGCATGAGGATTAGAACTCAACAGCAGAATCACAGCAGTTTAGAACCAAAAGGAATTTAGATAATATGCAGTGTAATTATCTAATAAAGAAACCTGTTTCCCCTACACTTCTGTATGTTCTGTAAGTTTTCTGAGTCCTCCTGATCACAGCTCATTTCTGATGTATATTAGTATATCCAGCCCCTGCACATGACCTTCTATATGGTAAGCTTCCAATCACTGCTTCTCAAAAGGAGTGAGATTTGCCAGAAATGACTGCAAAAATATTTATGGAGAGCTATTCAGAGTATACAATCTCCAGAGAATGTTAAATATTGTTGACACAAGAACATAGTAAGTTGAATTGGGGAAAGTGAGTGGGGAGAATGGAAAAAAGAAGCCAAATCAGAATAGGATTTGCTCCTCAAATCATTACAGTTTGGGTGTCCTAGGATTTGATGTTTACAATCCACGCATTACCTCTACATATACACCTATTTTCACACCTTCAAATATGTGAGCCAGTATTCACAAATTTCCTCCTCCATTTCAATTTTTCTGGTCCAAATTGTTCCTGTTTTGCATTGACTTACTAGATATTTCCCTTTGGGTGTGTCACAGAACATTAAATAAATCATATCCAAAAAGGAGTTTACCATGTCACTCCAAAATGATTTTCCTACCTCTATTTTGCCCAGTTAAATGGGATAATCACCAACCCAATCTATCTGAATATCTTCCTTGCATCTCATCATCATATTAGCCATGCACAATCTCGTGAATTTTTACATAATGTCATTTTAAGGCAGGGGCTATTATGTAATCTTTTTCATGCCCCCAATTCCATTGTCCATTTTATGATTACATATTTCAAGACAAAAATCAGATTTTTGTGTGATTTTTTTTCTTAAATTCTCTCAGCAAAGTTATTCAATTCTTGGCTCCATAATTCACTGATGAGAGAATATGAATAACTGCAAGTCTCTGCCTCTTTCCCTCCTTCCTATTGAAACTGCCTTTGCCAAATTATTACTGAAACAGTGAAAGAGATCTAACTCAACTGACTCCATCTTGCTTCTAATCTCCAAGCTATCCTTGTTCATTCCTGGGTGTAGGCTGAACTAACTTTGGGAATGTGATGGTTAATACTGAGTGTTAACTTGTTTGGATTGAAAGATGCAAAGTATTGATCCTGGGCATGTCTGTGAGGGTGTTGTCAAAGGAGATTAACATTTGAGGAGGTGGGCTGGGAAAGGCAGACCCACCCTCAATCTATGTGAGCACCATCATCAGCTGCCATCCTGGCCAGAATATAAAGGAGGCAGAAAAATGTGAAAAGGCTTGGCTTGACTGGCTTAGCCTCCCAGTCTACATCTTTCTCCCGTGCTAGATGTTTCCTGCCCTCAAACATTGTACTCCAAGTTCTTCAGCTCTGCAACTCGGATTGGCTTCCCTGCTCCTTATCTTGCAGATGGCCTATTGTGGAACCTCGTGATCATGTAAGTTAATATTACTTCATTACTCCCCCTATATATATGTTTTTATATATATATATATAATGGGGGACTAATATATATATATGGGGGAGTAATGAAGTAGTATTATAAATATAATAGGAGATATATCTATAGTAGGATATATATATATATGTTATATATATATATATATAACATACATATATAATAAGAGAGAGGGATATAATAGGAGAGAGATATATAGATATAATAGGAGATATACATATATCTCCTATTAGTTCAGTCCCTCTAGAGGGAGAAACTTAGTCTATAGTTTAAAGCAAATTCAGTAATAGCCCTTTCCCAAAGCAGACCTCCTTCTTGCCTGGGGACTAGACCCCCCTTAAACTAGACCCCCCTTAAACTCCTAAGATCAGTGCTTGAGATATTTTGCAGACCCTACACTTGATGGATCAGCTGGCACCTCCCTTATTGATAAACTGGCTCATCTGATCTTGTGGCCTCCACCCAGGAACTGACCTAGCACAAGAAATCAGTTTGAACTCACTATGATTTCATCTTTGACCAATCAGCACTCCTAGCTCACTCGTTTCCCACCATCCACCAAGTTGTCTTAAAAAATTCTGCTCCCTGAATGTTCTGGGAGACCAATTTGAGTAATAATAAAACTCCAGTTTCCCATGCAACCAACTCTGCATGAATTACTCTTTCTCTATTGCAATTCCCTTGTCTTGAGAAATTGGCTCTGTCTAGGCAGCAGGCAAGGTGAACCCACTGGGCTGTTACACTATCAAATCTTCAAAGATTAAAGAACTATTAGTCCATGCTTTTAAGAAAAAAATATAGCAACTCATTTTTGCTGTCGTTCTAGCAAAACAGCTCAATTCTATAGTTTGTTCATAGAATTGAAATATGTGACTTACATTCTAACATAGAGAGAAAGTTATTACCCTTTAGCCAAAGTGCAAGCAATGATTATTCAGCAGCACAAAGAGCAAAGAATGTTAAGTCTCCTGAAATGTTTGTATGTGCAGGTACAACTATAATTACAAATATAAATATGTATAAATATGTGATAAATTTTATTAAAAATAAAACATGGAAGAGTCAATCTTTAATTCAATCTATAAATTAACATACCAGCTTTACTTTTAATTATAATTTCCTAGAACATAAGATTTAACATTTTTCTTTTCTGAGAACAATTATTCATCATTAAATCTTCAGAAAGAAAATATTTTTCATGCAATTAATGTGTAAAACATAATTTTTTTCCCTTCAAGAATTTTAATGAATTGGTAACCATATAGATCATATACAAAATTTATTTCAAACTGTTTTTACCTAAATTAAACATACTAAGATATACCAATATGTTGAAATAATTTCATCTACTTTGATTTAATACAACAGAAGTAATATAATAATTTACTGAAATCATCTACAGGCAAATAACAAGAATCTGTAAAGAAAATAGATTTTTTCAGTCTATTATTTTTAAGTTATATTTGATTCTAATATTACTTAATACAAGCTATTTTTTTTTTCAATCCTCATACAAAGTCTAGTCTGACTGAGTGGCCACATTTTAACCAAGTGAAATGCATAAAGTCAGAATATATTAAAATATAATAGCAGAAAAGTTCAAAGCAGACTGGAGCTGAGTCAGCTATTTAAAAATTATTAAAAAATAAATAAATAAAAATAATTCCAAGCTAAACTAAAAGTATATTCTTTTATACATTTTTGGGTAGAGGGCCCTGAAATATAAACATAATGTGGGGTTTCTAAAATTGTATTTGGAGAGTTACACTATGAAATATTTGTTGCCAAGGACTCTTATAATCAATCAATTAATCAATAAAAGTCTTTTTATGACCACAAAATGTTTAAAGAAAGAATTCTTAAGTTAGGCATTCTCTAAGATTCATTTAACCCAAGGTTCTAGTTTAACCAAAGTCTAGACACATATACCTCAGATATAGCCACAGTTCTAATAAATCCTACCATTTTGACCTTTGGTTAAACATAGTTTTTCCAAATACATTTAAACATAAAATTATATTTTATGTCATAAAAATTTTTAAATAGAACATTGTTTGTGATTAATGATAGCTCAATTCATAGATTGTTCATTACTCCATAATTTTTTTAAGGGAAGCAAAATATTTTTGTATTTCTAACAATAATCAGAATCCATGGCAATTTTGGTGTACTTATCTTTGCTTCAAAATGTCTTAGCTTCATTCTGAACTAAATTCAAAAATTACTCCTCCCAGGAAGTGTTTCAAGACACGTGAGACCTAGTCAAGTCCCCATCTCACAGGCTTGCTCATTGGATTTTGTACTTTATTTTTAGGCCTCCTATTACAATTTGAATCAAAAAAATAAATTATGGCACTCTAGCATCACTTTTTTCCTGCAGAATGTGAAGAAGCTCTAATTAGGACTCAATCATTGTATCATAGCACCAGCACAGTTGGTAGAATTTGGTAGATCCTCACCAAGGAAGTGTTATTGTTTGAATGAAGATATTGAAGCTCAGAAAAGTGATGTAACTCTTCAATTTTATAGAACCAGTGAATAAGTGTCAAGTTTAAACAAGAGTCCAAATCTAAAACACAGCCCAGAACTTTTTTCTCTAGACTTACACTTTCTAATATGATACCACTTGGTATGTGTGCTGCTTGGATTTGAATTTAAATGGGCTAAATTAAATATAATAACATTTTAGAGCCTTATTTTACATTTCAAATGCTCAACAATCTTATGTGGCCAGTGGAAAACGGAGAATTTTCCCATCTTTGCAGGAAGTTTTAAGAGTCAATGTTGCTCACATTTTAACTCTATAAACAAAGTATAATGTAAAAATAATAAATTAGGCCTTTCATAAAGCTTAAATGTTAATTATATTTACTATAAAATCTACCTTGGACTCTTTTATTTTAAAGAGATTTATTTTTATTAATCTATAAAAATTCAACAATATCATTTTAGAAGAAAATAAATTTAATAATCTTAATATTTATCTTTAAAATAATATCAATGGGATAATGTGAAAATGACAATGAGCCTCTAATTTAGCTATGCTGATGACAGACAGTAAGAAATTAGGTTCATTTTGATAGGAAGATTTAATTAAGGCAAATAATTTGACATCGCTTGTGTCTATAAAGCACAATGTAAATTGAGGATCAGATTAATTTGATCATCATGGACAAGCTAAACAAAGGAAAATAATATAAAAAACGCATTATAACCTCTGTTATTACTTTGGGATATGTAAATTGACTCTATTATCTGATTAATATATATAATTATTAAAATTAGTAGAGTTAAAGGCAAGGACATTTGGATCGTGGCAAGTTATACTAGACAAAAATAAAAACTGACTGTCTACTTTGACCAAAAAAAAAAGAAAATTTTACTCCCTACATTAAAAAATAACATTAAAATTTATTGCTTCAAGAAAATGTTTCTGTAACACAAAAACATTAAATAAACTTTAAAAAAATTGATGGTGAAATTGATTTTAAAGGGTAAAAATGGGCTTAGTCTGTTAAGGGAATGATTCAGGATAAGGAAACAATGACCAATAAATGTCACCAATTTCTATACTATGAAATTGGAAAGCTTTGCTAAAATGTTTGCTAAAAATGCAAACATTTTTAATATTTCAAGACTGAAAACTGCTGAGTTTAATGGAGGCAATATAGACATTTTGCCTTTCAAAAAATTAAGCATCAGCCCAGGAATAAATTTCAGGAAGACCTAAGTCCCGATCCTGCTGAAGGTGTGGTATTCCTGAAATGGGTAGAATTTCCTGGTCTTATATCAACACTCAGAAAACCTGAGGCTGCTACCAATTGTGTACATCAAGTAAGTATATAGGAAGGTGGACATTCTCTAAATGTGCTGAGAGTAGAAAGAAGGCATAAAAATACCCCATGAAAAGGTTGGTTTTGGTTATGAGGTTTTCTAAAGAATCTGATAAGTTCTTTTTTTTTTTTTTTGAGACTCAATCTAGCTCTGTTGCCTAGGCTGGAGTTCTTAAATGTACCCTGAATTAGGTAATATCATCAAGTTGCTTTCAATGGCTTTGAATCTTCTCCTTTTCAATGAACATTTGCTGATGTTCATATAATAGGGAGCTCTTTGAAGACAACTGATATTTTGCATCCCTTTCCTCTATATATTTCCACTTATAATTTTATCTATTGAAACATCATCAAAACAATAGTTTTTGCTGTCCTCATCATTATAATGCTGATGAGTGTCAAGTGACTGCTCAGAAGCTAAGAGCCATATCACATAGAAGAATTTCACTCAACTATTTTAAGTTGCTCTCTGTTCCATGCCACATGTATCTTGATAGCATATAATTCTACACACCCTCTAACACTTTCCAGTAGATTAGTCTATTGTTAAGAACCAACTCTTATGTTCTCAAGGGCAAATAGCTTTTTTTTTTTTTTTAGAACATAAGAGACGGTTCTTAACGACAGACTAATCTACTGGGAAGTGTTAGAGGGTTTGTAGAATGGTATGCTATCAAGATACATGTGGCATGGAACAGAGAGCAACTTAAAATAATTTTTTCACGGCATTTTCTTCAGATGGTTCAAATCGTACAAAGCAAAGTAGCCAGGATTACAGGTGCACACCACCACATCCAACTAATTTGTGTACTTTTAGTAGAGGTGGAGTTTCACCATGTTGACCAGGCTTTTCACAAAACTCCTGGCCTCAAGTAATCCACCTGCCTTGGCCTCCCAAAGTGCTGAGATTACAGGCATGAGCCACGGCACCTGGCCCCATTACCTGTATTTTAATGTAACCCAGAATGATAAAGAAAGAATAATTTAAAGTAATATAACAAAAGAATATCCAGATGTTAATATGAAATATGGATATTTATCAGCACTTAAAAATAAATTGTTTTAAAAATCTGTTTCTTAACAACACACAGTGGGGCCTGTCGAAGGAGGGGAGTGGCATTGGGAGGGAGAACATCAGGAAAAATAATGCACGTTGGGCTTAATACCTAGGTGATGGGTTGATAGATGTGGTAAACCACAATGTCACACATTTACTTATGTAACGAACCTGCACATCCCGCACATGTACTCCAGAACTTACAATAAAATAAAATCATAAAATTACTTTCCTAAAATGTTTTAATTTACTCTTTGATACCTCCAGAATATTACTGCAAATTAATTTAAATGGTGATGCCTATCACCTAATTTAAATTTCTGAGTAGATCAATTTGTCTGCTTTAGTGAATGAAACCAAAATGATTTGTTATAAAGGATGATTTATAGTACCTGTGATTTTACTAACTAAAATTAGTTTTAATTAATATTAAAAATAACACTAAAAGTTCAAACATTCTATTTCCTCAAAAAATTGACTTTGAAAAAAAAAGTATCTTATACGTTAATTAGCACTGTGAAAATTGATCTTTTTACTTTTGAATAGTTTACTCAAAGTTAAGACAGATAACTAATAGTATTCAAATATGTGCTAATTAAAAACAACAATAAAATAACAAAATTTTAAAAGAAACAAAAATCTATGGTCTAGATATACTGTCAAAAGGCAGGACTTATCTGTCACCCTTTAATTTCTTCCTGTGTCATCTTTCTAGAAGACCAGAACAATTTTCTTCTGGCTTTCTGTGATTTCAAATTCAACGAATTATGTTGGGGCTTTCATGCTGTCATATACAATTTTGGTTGGAAACTTTCTCTTTATTCAACAGTCTTCTAGCAAAATAATTTCATAGTAAAGAAAAGCAACTCGATCACCCAAAAACAGTGTACTTTCAACAGTTAAGCAACAGTAATATTTTCTTTCACACACTGTTTTGAGAATAAAACCACTATAAGAATTTGGGTCTGAATTTTCAGTCCACATATGGCTTTCAGAATGGCTGTTATTGGACATAGAAATGTTTGTATTTATAACTGTTGGTTAGTATCAAAAACTTTAATTGCTTAGTGTATGGCAGCATAAAGAGGAAATGTAGGAGATCTCTTCTCCTACGAATATAAAAACAAGGAGTAGTCATTTTAAAAACTATGCTACTAAGTAATAGAGTCAATAGCTATGTTTAAATGTCATTAACACTAGGGATGGTGGTAGGAGCCTTTAGTCCCAGCTACCCAAGCAGCTGAGACTGCAGTTCAAGATAGTCTGAACCGCATAGTGAGGCCTCGTCTCATTTCTCTGCTATGTTTTCCATTTATGTTTTTACATTTTTGATAGGTGATTTAATTCTGAGACATAGATGAAACTGAAACAGTAGCAACTTATATTTGAGTCATATTGGGACACTAGCTACCTTTGTGATCACCCTGCTTTTTATTCTGTTAATGTTGCTCTGCTAATGCTCATGCACAATCAGCTGATTCATCCACGGGAAAGATAGCTTCCCATGGACCTTTCCATGGACGAATCAGGATGATCCAAAGGATGATCCTGGAGGATGATCTGAGGTAGGCAGTAAAGCAGGGGTCTTGAGAATGGACAAGAAGCCTGGAGTCTTTTCACAGATTATCCTATGACTGACTAAAAATAGTTGAGAGAAGTTGGAGAGAAATCAGTGTTCCATCCAAAGTTTAAAGAACGTTTCTGGTTTCCAACTTGGGAATATATAACATCACTGAATAATTCAGTCTAATCATTTTAAGTTATTTGTGATATGAAAATAACAGACACAATCTGTATATCAATATTGTGTAGATGAGACAACACATTGAATGTTTTTTTTTTTTTTTTCTCAGAGTTTGGTAATACTGCAGGCCTTGCATAGGCCAACTTTATCTCTGGTTCATTCAAGCAGAACAGTGTTCATCTGGATTTCTGCACTCTGTTGAAGTAACGTTCTTGCTCTCAAAAGCAGATTAGTGGAAAAGTTCTAAGTTAGATAATGCATATCTACAGGAGCCACCTTCTCAATCAAAGTAGGAGTCTGGGTAAAGATCATCATCATAACTGAAAATATTATTTTGTGTGTGATTTGCTTCCTACTCCTAGACTTTTTATTCAATCTAACAGCACAAACACTAAAATTTCACTAGGCCATATATTTAGAAATCATCTTGTGAAGGCCAAGACAGCCTTAGTAATTGACAACTGATTAAACCCAAGGCCCAGAATGTGATATGTCAGATAACCCAGAGTGACTTGTTAAACCCTTAAACTATCATGAAATTTAAAAGTAGCATATCAATTACATAAGTGTTGATACTTAGGTAGGTCTTAGGTAACAGCTGTCAATTGGGTGGTATATTGGCAAAGTAAGATTTTTAAAGCAGTTTTGGCATTTTATGAATCCACTCAATTTCCATAATGTGGATCAGGAAATATGGAATACAATTCTATGGCTGCATTTAATTTAACATATATCCTCATATTATCATAATTTATTATACAAATACATTAAAATAAAGAACATTCATATTCATCCCACTTAGGTCGTATGCATGAATCAATGGATAGAAAAAAATGTTACCTGACTAAAACAAGCAGACATTCATTAGCAACTAAGGGGTGTGAAATGACTATATTCCAAGTCCTTTTTTGGTTCTAAAGTCTTTTTGTTTTTTTCAAAGAGTAAACCAACTTTTTCTTACAACATATATTGTACACATACACACGTGTAAAGCATACAGATGCGTATATGTGTATTTACACATGCAATTGTACATGAGTTTGCATAATTTTTAAACGAAGATCAGGATTTTGATATATATAGAAGACAGAAGGAATGTTTGAATGACTTCAAGAAAATGTAGAAGAGCAATCATGAGATTGAATTATTATCAATTTTCAAAGCAAATAGCCATAAGAAACTAAAATAACAAATGATAATAGCAATGTTTTAAATTAAAATATCCTATTAAAATTATACAATTTGAAAGGAAAACATACAATTACATGATTCCATTTCATCTTAAAATGTAGTTCACTTGGAGTATCACTAAAACACAAGCATTACATGATTTTCTAGACAGTCGTTTGCTGGGAATATACATACATACACACACACAGGTGCACACACACTCTTAGATAATGTTATTGCTACAGATTTTTAATCTCCTTTGATACTTCCATGGAGTTAAAACATTAATTCCCATAGGAAAAATCTATTTCAGAGATGCTTCTTCCTCTGATTTGTAGTTGTCTAATTAAGCTAATACTATTCAGGTAAATATTTATTACCTTCATCAAAACTTTATCCTCCTTACAGGGATGAAATGATATGAAAAGGCAACCTGCAACCCTACTTTGTTCCTGAAGATGCAAAGATCAAAGTTGCTGATGCTGTCACAGTTTTTAACAGTTTCTTTTTCCCCTAAGTAAAACTTCAGAAAATATGTTTACCTGCTTTGAGGACAGGTTTTAATATTCCAATTGAGAAACACGAGTTGGGTAAAATGGGAATAACCTATATTTTCCAAAGTCCCATTTACTGCAGTTGCTGAACTCAGCAGTATATATTCAGACTGTTAAACAGAAACACATTACTGAAAACAAATTCTATTGAGGAATATTTCAAATAATGATTAAAGTAACCATAAATGAAATAAACTGTTTTGAATATTGCCAACTACTTTCTTCAACATGGAAATAACTTTAAGAGAAGAGAAAAACAATTCAGAAATGTGTTTTGGAGTATTAGGGCATCATTTGCTATGAGCAGAAATAAAGTATCTGATCTAAAGAGAAGACAGTTAATATTTTTGTAAGAAAGTTAAGAGAAAATTCTTTTTTAAAGAAGTGGCTCATGGTATTAGTAATTTTCTAGTTCCCAATACATCAGTTGTTTTCTTCTCATATACTAATATATACAAATGATTCATTCAAATAAAAACTATAAATGTTTCTTGTTTTAGTGCTTATATGATATACCATGTTCTCAAGAAAACATATTTTCCTTCAAAACAATGTTTAAAGCTGTATTTTCTAAAATAATAAAATATTATTTTGAAGGCTGTTGAATTTTGATTAGAGATCCTAGTTTCTCTAAGAAAAGAACTGGATTAACAAAATCTTTTTTAATGTAGAAAATGTAAATTAGCTATGAAAAGAGAGTATTTTATGCACACATCCCAAATACTTTGTGAAATTTATCTTGAAGATATGGCATAGAATGAAGCCAATTTATAGAAAACACAACTGCCTCAAAATTCTCTTTCTTCAGAATGCTGGACTTTGTTGGGAAAATGGATAGATACAGTCCCTACCTCCAAAACACTAAGGTTCCTAAAGAGCTGGATGAGAGCTAACAGTGAGGCTGAATCTTGGGGCTTAAGAAACATGATGAACAAGCAAGACACGAAGAACACAGAACACAGTTTTATTTTCCTCTGCCCACCTCCCATATTGCCGAAGTAAGCCTGTTCGGTGGAATTCATTATTTCCTGCCCCTTGGATAAAATCTATAGCATCTCACAAGGATGATTCCAGTCACTTTTGGGTCATTGAAATCTCTGATTATTTTTATCAGGAAAAAATTCACTTCCGTGCCACTTCTTCAGAGCTGCTTCCACTATTCTCACCTCACCTGGATAGCTTATGGGCCATTCCTCTACATAAGCAAATGTGTCCTTCAATGGACAAATCTCTTGTTATTTGTAATTAATATTTAAGCCTCTTGGCATTTCATGGTACACCCCTAGCTTCTTTCTGCTGATGTCTCTTCGCCTCCCTCAAATGATCCATCTGTATCTCAAGGTTCCCTGAAAAACACTCACTCATCCTTGGTTTTGAGACATGCTGGACAAACAGGCAAACCCTATTCAGGAAACCCCTATTAACTGTTGGTATGACAATTACCAGCCCTAATCTCTCAGCTTTTGGATTACTTAAGTTTGAATTTAACATCGTTACTGTGTCCTTGACATCAGGAGACATATGTCAACTCCCCACATAGTCATGCCAAAGCTGCTCTCCCTAGGTTTGACTCAAGGGTCAATAACGCACCGCAGCATGTTCAAAGAAGTGCCCTCTCAATCCCCAAGCCCTGACTACTTCAACTTCCAAGGGTTTCGAAATTGCAGCAAATGCGGTGCCGAGTTTCCAAACCAGTTTTTAACCAACACACATGCTAGTCTTTTGGGGTAGATATATTTAAAAATATGGAGATAATTGTTTTATATTATTTTCAACAACAACAAAAAATGAGTTTGAAAATCTTCCACCTGAAAAATCTCTTTTGTATTAGGTTATCTGCACATAGATCGGATAGAAGATTTATAAGCCAATAGATTTTGATGGATTTTTTTTCTGACATAGTCAAGATCTTTTCTGATGCATGAAATCTAGAATCTAGGAGGAACTGAGAAAAAAGTCAAACATTGCACCTAGAATGTAGGTAAGCAAAAACAGAAAAACAAACCATCGGGCTTACTGAATATGGCTATAATTATCCAATCAATTCATTTATTTTTTCAGATCATACATTTTTCAAAATGTTTTGTACTCAAATCATGACCATCTACATCTCCATAAAATATCCATATTTCAAGTCCGAAAATATTTTTCAAATTTTAAACATTAAATATAAAAATTTTATAATGTATCTTCTTATGTTAATCCAGAATGAGACATGAATAGCCAATGAATCAAAAGAGCCAATGTCTATTTCTTGCAGCTTACCCCTAAGAGGACATACATATTCTTTTCTCCGCAATAGTGAGTCTGTTTCCCATATATAATGCTAATAGCAAACTTAAATACTGGGTATTCCTTCTTTGTATTAGTGTACTAAGCATACTGACCACCATGTACTCTTCAACTACACTTATGAATGCTTGTTTCCTTAGATTGCTGAACATCACAAACATAAGAAAGGATAATTCATTCTTCTGGTAGAAGGGCTTTAGTTCCAATAGATTTGCCTGTTAAGTTTCTTATATGTTAGCATTTGTTTTTCTATCCATTGACTATTTCACTGTATTCAATTTGCACCAGATATCCTATATTACATTATTCCTTTTATTCTTATTATTTCTTACAAGGTTGTTGGATGACTTTTATCAATAGGAACACATTGACAGGGAGATCTAAACAATAAACAGTAACTTTTCCAGTCTCTCAGTAACAACATCAAAGTTTATTAATTACAAATAAAAATATTAACAAGCCTAACGCATTGCTAATGTCATCTCATTTTTAAAATCTTGAATTGATATAAAAAATCCTGATGTATTTAATCAGTAGAGACAGTAACACAGGAAGTAAATTCTTTATTTTTGTATTAAATAATACATGCTTGGATTAAATCACATGTGAATAAAGGGAGTCTAAAATTATGAGCTTGTAACTAGATAGGTGATTGATCTTTAATTAAACTATTTTTAAAATTTGGCTTTATTATTCATAATGCAAAAATTTCAAGATAACTCTTTATGATTGGTTAGTCAGTGAAAATTATTGCTAGCTTCTCAATATCCCTTGTATTTTCCAACTTTGGAAGAAAAAAATAAAACAAAATAAACAACACAACTGCAACCTCATATGGAGAACAAGTTTAGTGCTGTTTACAATGTAAGTAAAATAAATCTATTTCATTTAAAATAATATTAGGCTGGGCATAGTGGCTCATGCCTATAAAACCAGCACTTTGGGAGGCCAGAGTGGGAGTATCACTTGAGCCAGGAATGCAAGACCAAACTGGGCAACATGATGACACCTTGTCTCTACAAGGCATTTAAAAAAAGAATTAGCCAGGCATCGTGGGACATGCCTGTAAACCCAGCTATTCAGGAGGCTGAAGGCAGAGGACTGCTTGAGCCCAAGGTGCGAAAGTTGCAGTTCGCTATGATCATATCACATCACTGCCATCCAGACTAAGCAACGCAGTGAGACTTTGTGTCAAAAATATGTATACATATATGCGTGTGTGTGTGTGTGTGTGTGTGTGTGTGTGTGTGTGTGTGTGGTATTAAAGGATATGGAATTAAGCATTACAAAAGTTTAAAAACATTTTAAAAATAATAAATTAAGAAGCTAAAATTAAATTATTATATTGCTTCTGTGGGCTTTCTTAATATATATTCGTTTTAAAATCACTCAAAGCATAAAAATTATGCCAATGAATGAGTTCAATTTCCTCTGTCCCTTTCTCTCCTCATAAAGTCCCCCCAACCTCCACAAACAAAAAATAAAACCCATTCTAAGCCATAATAAAACTATAATGAGATTCAAATTTCTTAAAAAGGCATTCAACAGACAAAACGTTGAGTAGAAAACCGATCAAAATGTCTTTGTCTGGTGAATTATGGTGATATAATTAAGTAATTTATATAATTTAGAGAAATAACAAGTGGGCTTCATTACCTGTTTGACTACATTTCCTGAATGATTACACTAACTGTAAATCTCTTTTTGATTATAAAGTTCCAGATATGGTAGAATAAGGGGGCACTGACAAGCTTATAGTTAAAGAGCAGTTATAATTAAAATGTTTCCAAACTAGGATTTTAATTTTTTTGTGAAGGTAAAAGAAAACAGTCTTATCCTGGATACAAAGAGTATATATTTCCTTTTTTTTTTTTCAAGATACTTCTTCTGGTATCAATATCATATATAAGGATTTGGAGTTTCTTTTGCTACTAGGCAGCAGTAACTGAAATGGTGTATAGACAAATGCCTAATGATTGTTATTTTTTCAAGAAATGTCAATGAAAACTAAGTACAGTTATGTTAGTGTCACAACAAGAATCCTTATCCACCTTAAATGTCTTCATATAATTTAAAAAGCAAAAAAACAAAAAGCAAAATTTAAAAAGAACCAATAAACAGGAGAGGGAACGAGAACCTTCTGTTGATAATATATACACAATGTCTTGAATACATTAATTGCTTTGTTATATTTTTTGTTCAGCTGTTATGAGATGAACCTTTCACTGTTACTGTGTATTTTGTACTGAAATCCAACATAAGGCTTGATAAGAAATAAGTACTATTGATGGAAGGAGCAACAATTTCCAATAACACTTGAACACATTTGCACACCATTTTCATATACAAGTTAAGGAAATCTGAAACTCCTTGTTTTGAATGCAGTGTGAGTGTCACTTTACAGGAAGCACACCACACCATTTTTCCTTTCATTTCTCACCCCATTAACTCCCTTGACAAAAGATGCATGCAGATCCTGGGAGGATTCAGTCTTTTCTTTGAGTTTTTCAGATATGTTGAGCTAAAAGAGTGGGAGTGTCATATCAATTTTATTTCGATAACAAGTATTTTTCAAAAATACTATTTTTCTTAAGTGTCTACAGAATCCTGACATAAAAGTTTACAAAGTACATCTGCCCAACTCTATTTTTAATTCTGAAATTAAAGATGCATAATCAGAAGATAACTTTGAAAATTATGTTATTTGTTATATTCAAATGAGACAATTTGAAAATCAATTGTATCTAACTTTGTACTTAACCTTATTATCCACATTAATTAAAAAATATAAGAATGGGTAAATAAAAAGAGCACTTATTTTAAATCAGTTATATGGACTTGCTCTTTTTAACATGCAGTAGACAATATGGAATATAAATTACTTCTGCAAAGTGAAGAATATTGACAGCATTATTCTGCAGAAGAGGTTATGTTACCTGAAAACCCCGACACATTCATTTACATTTATTGATATGGACAGTGTTGCAGTATATTTTTATTTCTAACCCCTCCTTTGCTTCCTCATAATGATTTTGTGTATGTAATTTTTAAGTGTCTATAAAACTGCCTGTTTATAAAACAATAAAATCAAAATACTAATTTCCTTAAAAATATAATAGATTAAACCTGCTTAGCAACTTTCTCTTTAATTACAGAAGACAGTCGGTGGTATTTCACAGTTATTGTTTCTAAGACTTCTGAAATCTCTTCTCTTGAAAACTGCATTAAGCTATTTTATAGCTCATTGAAATAAGTGAATAACAACTTTGCAAGCAAACCCTGCATTATGTTTTATCCCTTCTCAGTGAAGTGACCTTCAGAGTTAGTGGCCACATGATATGTAGCATGTTTTTGCCATACATCAAGTATTTGATTTATATTTAATATCTCCACATCAATAAACACCTACAAGCTAAAAAATTACCATGGTCAAGAAAGAAATATGGATGTACCGCCTTTCTTCTAAAGTCTGTTTATTAAGTCTTCTCTATCTTGAAAAAGGACCTCCCCCTTTATCCAGTTGCTGAAGCCAAAAAAATGACTTTTTAATTTATTCATCTTTTATCATTCATATTGATTTATTTTAGCATATTTTCTAACCCCAATTTTAATATCATATTCTCACCATGTTAGTATTTCCCTCTTCTTAGCACTACTATAATTTTGCCCTTAAACTACTACAATAATTTTTAAATTTGTCATCTTGGTAAATCCTTTCTCCTTATTGCCCAGTAGAACAAATACTCCTTTAAAAACTTTAAAACGTACACTAAATGTTATATTTTCTTGGTTTCAAATTCCCCAGTGATTTTTATCTTATTTTAAATAAAATACAATCCTGCCATGGCTAAGAAAGTCCAATTTACCAATCTTGGAACCTAAGGTTTTGCTTACCACTGGTAGACTATATTCCCTGCCAATTCTCCCTTCTACAGTTTTCTAGAACCACCTAACAAACTTTTTTTTTTTTTGTCCTGAATATCTTTCTTAGGAACTAGATTATCTTTTTCAGACTGGAATGCTCTTTGCCTAAGCTTAACATGCCTGTTTCCTTTTGGTCTTTAGATCTCAGATCCAAGTCACATTCTCAAAGCATTTAACTCTCATTCTGCATTTAAGTAACTACCTAGTAATTCTCTGTTATACCGCTCTATTTTATTTCTATGCATTGCACTTATCACCATATTTTGTTTCTTGTGAAATATCCACTTGTGCTTCATGAGAACAGGGACATGATTGTGTTCACTCCTTCATTCTCAGTGCTTAAAACAGCATTTGGTATACGGTAGATGCTCAATACATATGGAGTAAGTGATCAAATGAATAAATGATAAATGATGTAATAAAATTTAAATTTTAAGTTCCATCTAATTAAAACAAGCACCTTAAATTTATTTCAAATCAATGAATAGCTGCCTATTTATTTAAAACAAATATTTAAAATTACTATGACCAATGAAGATTAATCCCAAGGATGCAAAGATGGTTCACCATATGCAAATCAATAAGCATGACAAGCACTTCAACAGAATCAAGAAAAAAAAAACATATAATTATTTCAATAGATGCAGAAAAAGCAAATTTCAACATCAATAAAATCCCTCAACAAATTAGGTATAGAAGGTATGTACCTCAACATAATAAAGGCCACATATAACAAAGCCATAGTTACCATCATGCTGGATGGGAAAATGTTCAAAGCTTTTCTCCAAGATCTGGAATGAGATAAGGATGTCTACTTTCCACATTTCTGTTCAACATTGTGCTAGAAGTCCTAGCCTGAGTAATTAGGCAAGAGAATGAAATAAAGGACTTCCAAATTGGAAAGGAGAAAGTGAAATTGTTCCTGTTGGCAGATGACATGATCTTGATTATAAAACCCTAAAGACTCCACCAATGAAGTAGTATAGACTCCACTAATAGAACTAATATGACTTTGGTAAAGTTGCAAGACACAACATCAACATACAAAAATCAGTAGCATTTCTGTGCATCACCAGCGAACTATCTGAAAAAAAGTAATCAAGAAAACAACCCCACTTTTAATATCTACATAAAAATTTAGCTAAGAATTCATTTAACCAAGGAGGTGAAATACTGCTACATTGAAAATGATAAAACACTGAAAAAATAAATTGAAGAGGACACCAATAAATGGAAATATGTTCCAAGTTTATAAACTGGAAGAATTAATATTGTTAAAATATCTATACTAATCAAAGTAATCTAGAGGTTCAACACAATCCCTATTAAAATGTCACTAACATTCTTCACAAAATAAAAAAATAATCCATAATTTGTATGGAACCACATGATATCACAAGGAACCAAAACCTCCTGAGCAAAAAGAGCAAAGCTGGAGGCATTGCTCTGCCTGACTTCAAAATATACTACAAAGCTATAGTAACCAAAACAGCATAATCCTGGCATAAAAACAGATACATAGACCAATGGAACAGAATAAAGAACTCAGAAATATCTTCACACATTTACAGCCAAATGATTTTTGACAAAGTTTCCAGGAAAACACAATGAGGAAAGGATAGTCTCTTCAATAAATGGTGCTGAGAAAACTATCCACATGCAGAAGAATGAAACTAGACTTCTATTTCTCACCATATACAAAATTCAACTCAAAATTGATTACATTTTTAAATGTAAGAGCCAAAACTACGAAACTGCTAGAAGAAAACATGGGAGAAATTCTTTATGGCATTGGTCTGGGCAAGTGTTTTCTTGAATAGGAACTTAAAAACACTGTCAACTAAAGCAAAAATAGGCAAATGGGATTACATCAAACTGAAGAGCTGAAGCACAACAGAGGAAATAACAGAGCAAAGATACAACCTATAGAATGGGAGAAAAAAAAAAAAAAACATTTGCAAACTAGACAACTGACAAGGAGTTAACCTAGAGAATATATAAGAGACTCAACCCAATCGCAAAAAAAAAATCCAATTAAAAGTAAACAAAAGATCTGATTATACATTTTTTTAAAAAAGACATACACATAGCCAAGAGGTATATGAAAATCAGTGAAATGCAATTCAAGGCCACAATGAAGTATTATCTCACTCCAGTTAAAATGGATATTATTTTAAAAAAAAATGCTGGCAAAGATGTGAAAACAGGGAATTCTCATACACTGTTGATGGGAATGTAAATTAGTACAGCCACTCTTCAAACTAATATGAACGGTTTTCACAAAGCTAAAAATAGAATTACCATATGATTCAACCATTTCACTCCTGGGTATTTATACAAAGGAAATTAGATTAGGATGTCAAAGAAATGTCTGTACTCCTATATATTTTGCAGCATTCTTCACGATAACCAAAAAATGAGATCAACCTAAATGTTCACCAGTGGATAAAGGTATAGAAAAATGTACATCTATGTTTATTGCGGCACTGTTCACAATATCAAGGACTTAGAACCAACCCAAATGGCCATCAATGATAGACTGGATAAAGAAAATGTGGCACATACACACCATGGAATACTATGCAACCACAAAAAAGATGAGTTCATGTCCTTTGCAGGGACATGGATGAAGCTGGAAGCCATCATTCTTAGCAAACTGACACAAGAACAGAAAACCAAACAGCACATGTTCTCACTCATAAGTGGGTGTTGAACGATCAGAATACATGAACACAGAGAGGGAAACATCACACAGTGGGACCTGTTGGGGGCTGGGGGAATAGGGGAGGGATAGCAGGGGGTGGAGGGAATAGGGAGGGATAGCATTAGGAGAAATACCTAATGTAGATGATGGGGTGATAGATGTAGCAAACCACGATGGCACGTGTATACCTATTTAACAAACCTACACATTCTGCACATGTGCCGCAGAACTTAAAGTATAATAATTTTAAAAAGTATGTATTCACAATGAAATGCTATTGAGCCATGAAATAGAATGAAATTCTGTCATTTGTATCAACACAGGTGAATCTAGAGGCCCTTATATTAGTGAGATAAGACAAACACAAAAGGACAAATAGCACATATGTGAAATCTGTAAAAGATGATCCCATAGAAGTAGAGCATAAAATAGTGGTTGCCAGAGGCAGGGGTAGTCAGGTAGGGCTATGAGAGAGGTTGGTTAATAGGTACAAAGTTACACTTAGCTAGGAGGAATAGATCTTGGTGTTCTGTTGCACAGTAGGGTGGCTGTAGGGGAAAACAATGTGTTGCATAATTCAAAACAGCAAGAAGAGAGGATTTTGAGTGCTCTTGCTGCAAAAAATTGATAATTGTCTGAGGTGATGGATACGCATATTATTCTGATTTGATCATTACACAATGTATACATGTATGAAGACATCATACTGTATCCCATAAATATGCACATTTTTATGCATCAATTAAAAACAAAATAAAACTCTTAAAAATAAAAATGTATTACACCCATTCTAGAATCTCTATGATAAATTAGGTATGGTAACAACAAGGAAGATAATGCTAAATCTCCTATAGATGACTTCTTTGAAATAAGGTACGATATTTGGTATTTATCAGATAGTGATATATACACTAAATATTTTTGTATATAAGAAGTAAAAACAGTAACAGCATACAATCATCTACAACTGGGACTGCATATCTACAAAACAGATGCAATTAATTTTCCGGAAATGGTTCCTTACTACTGCTGTTGTTGCTCTCCTGCCTCTAAAAAAACACTCTTGTGTCTCCCCAAATCATATAAGTCAGGTTAATCTAGGTCAGTTGTGATAACATACATCACCAAATGCTTAGTGGTTTATGAATACACAGGATTATTTCTCACTTGTTTCCTCACATGCCATTTAAGGACTGTACTCAAAATCTTTTTGTAGTGGGACCAAAGGCTTATTAAACAGCCACGATTTCCACCATTGCAGTTTTGGTAGCACAGTGAAAAGGGAGTTCCAATAGTGCTAATATTGTCAACAAAATGCTTTGGGCCAAAAATGGCATACTTCTGCTTTCAGCCCAGTGACCAAAGCTAAACACAGAGCCAATCAAAAAAAAAAAAAAAAAAAGCCAGAAAGTACAATGTTACCATGTGACTGAAAAGCGAAGATCCAAATTATTTATTGAGAAGAACTGATGATTATAACAGATTATGAAATATACATATACATATATGTATATATATATTCATGCATACTAATGGACAGTAAATTCTATGTCTTTTCCTTCTTTATTATCCACAGCTTAATTCTATATACTTTAGATATTTACAGTGGCCAATCTGAAAATTATACTTGTGATGTGAACAAATGATGAACTAAATTATTTTTAATGTCTATAATGTTTCCATATATTTTAGATTTTAAACCTAAACAAAGACATAAACGTATTTCAAATCCAAGTTACATTTAACTTGAGCAACTTTTTCAGCTTTCAGATTATAGCTTTTAAAATCTCCTTTTTCTGACATGTTTTTTGTTTGTAATTTTGTACCAAATTATTACTGACTAATCTTTTTAAAAATATTTATATGATTTATTTGTAATGACTTCTATTACAGCTTTCAGTAATCCATGAAAATTTGGTATTTTCTATTAAGTTGTTTTAACCAAAGCTTGGAAGATGTTTGTTATTTTGAATATGAGATATAACAATATAAGTGAAAAATGGAACAATGCTGCTTTTTAGAAAACCTTAAATGCATATTCAATATAAGCAAAATATAGTTATTAACATATAATTTATTCTCTGAGTTTTCCTTCTCTTTCATTAAAACTTACCATCCATGGGGAAAGGGGAGAAGATTTGACTTTGCTTTTATTTTTGTCATTAAAAATCAAAAAGCTTCATTAACTTTCTAGTTTGATTTGAATTTTAAATTGAAACACAATTTCTACATTAAATGCACAATTAGTCTTTTATGTATTATAGAAAGATAACACATTTTACTGAATGTAAGACTGCTCTGTGATTATTTTAAAACTGTCATTTAAAATCAAGCAATATTTATGAGATCCCTACGCAAAGAGAAGGAACAGTCTGTGGGAAAATCCTTAGCTCCTGTGTTCGTTTGCTCAGGCTGCTATATAAAGACAATAAACCGGGTGGCTTACATAACAGAAATTTATTTCTCATAGCTTCGGTGGCTGGGAAGTCCAAGATAAAGTTTCCAGCAGATGTAATGTCTTGTAGTGGTACAATCTCAGCTCACTGCAACCTCCACCTCCCAGGTTTAAGCAATTCTCGTGCCCAGCCTCCTGAGAAGCTGAATTACAGGTGTGTACTACCATGCCCAGCTAATTTTCTTGTA
>NW_016107350.1:1706336-1740522 GCF_001604975.1 Cebus imitator | reverse complement strand
GGGTTTCACCATGTTGGATAGGCTCGTCTTGACCTCCTGACCTTAAATGATCCACCTGCCTCAGCCTCCCAAAGTGCTGGGATTACAGGCCTGAGCCACTGTGCCCAGCCTCTCTCCTTTTCCTATTAAGGGCTCTCATTCATCAAATGGGTCCCAGCCTGAGACCTAATGTAAGCCTAATTGCCTTTTAAAAACTCCATATCCAAATACTTACTTGGGTGGCTATGGCTTCATCATATGAATCTGGCAGGAACACAAACAGTCAGGCCATAACAGTGTGGGAAGATGCTTGGCAGGTTCAAAGAGCTTATTAGAAGCCATGTGAAGGAATGAAGAAATAGAGGAAAATGATACCTCAGAGGTAAACAGAGTGAGGATATGGAAACCTTCATAGATTTTGTTTAAAATATAATGAGAAGTTTTGGAAATATAAATAAAATTCTTCAACCCAAATTCCCATCAATGAGAGACTGGATAAAGAAAATGTGGTATATATACACCATAGAATGCTATGCAGCCATAAAAAAGGATGAGTTCATGTCCTTTGCAGGGACATGGATGAAGCTGGAAACCATCATTCTCAGCAAACTAACATAAGAACAGAAAACCAAACACCCTACATAACACTTCACTCATAAGTGGGAGTTGAACAATGAGAACACATGAACACAGGGAAAGGAACATCACACACCAGGGCCTGTCGGTGGGTGAGGGATAGCATTAGGAGAAATACCTAACATAGATGATGGGGTGGTAGATGCAGCAAACCACCTTGGCATGTGTATAATGTGACAAACCTACATGTTCTGCACATGTACCCCAAAACTTAAAGTATAATAATAATAATGTTTATGTTGGCTGTGAGTGAAACATTGTTGGTAGAGGGCAAAATTAGAAATAGAAAGTTCAGTAATATCGCCATTGCTGTGGTCCCAGTTGAAATTTGATGGAGGCTTTTACTAACATGGTAATAGCTAAAGTGGTGGGAAATAAAAAGACACTTTATTAACATTTACTGAGTTTGATAAAAATAAAATATCTGGATAACAGGAGAAGTCAGCAATACATTTTTGAGTGATTGGCTTTAGATATTTGTAAACAAGTGGTGTTTAAAAATGAGGCCCTCGCATCATCAACATTGCCTGGGAAGGAAAGTTGTTGGAAATGTTGTTCTCAGACCCAACACCAGAACTACTGAATTGGTTGTTGTGGGGTAAAGTCAGCAACTTGATTTTTAACAAGCACTCTAGATGATTTTGACAAAAGGTTGTTTGAGAACCATGATGTAAACCATACACATGAAAATGTCAATTACAGAAATCCATAAATATGGGTTTATGGATTTCAGAGCAGAAGTTTGAGACAAAGATATAAATCTGGAAGTGATCAGCACATAGATAGCACTTAAAACCAAGGGAATGGTTGAAATCATGTACAGTAAGTGGGACCAGAGAGAAATGCTAAAACTGAGGCCAGTATTTCATTTTTGGTAGTCTGCAAACAACATTTTAAAAGGAGCATCTATAGAGACAGGAAGAAAGCTAGGGATGTCAGATACCATGGACGCGAGGTGAAGAAAGAGATTTTAAAAGAGTAAATGATAAGCAATGTCCAGTGAAACTAACAAATTCAGCACACCTTAAACAGTAGTGGGTTGATTGAGATTCAACAACTAGGTCTCTGAGGAAAAGCAAAATCTGATTATAAAGTTTTTCAATTTCTGTGCGGCTAAATACTCCCAGCATACTTAATTTCAAGCCAGTGAATAGTGGGTGAATTTGGCAAGAGACACACAATAGCATGCCATTATGTGTTTCTGTCATGTAGATACTATATATATAACAATCTCAAAAAGACAGGTAAGTGCAAAATATAATGAAATAATTAGAAGCAAATGGGTTTTGAGTATTTATTATAATGAATTAGAAGCAAATGAGTTTTTTATAAAATTTATATATATATTTGTGTGTGCGTGTGTGTAATCAACTCTTAATAAAGTCTGTGTTTAACAATAACCTTGCAGAATTTCTTGGAATTAAATGATCTGCTCTCGTATGTCAGCATGTATTGACTCCTTTACATTATAGCTAACAATCTAAGATTTGAAATGTTTTTCCAGGTCCTGGGAACTTCACATATTGATACACTTAGTATGTTAAACCCATATTTAACAGTTTTATATATTCTACTACATTTAAGCTGTGCAAGAAAGGAAATTATGATGCATTATGTGATCTATATCTTAAACAGTACAGAACAAAGGATTTAACAGGCGCCCAATCAAACTACTGATCTGTAAGTACATCCATGACCTATTCTTCTAAGAGTCTTTGAATGAAAAAAAAAAAAAAAAAAAAAAATTCTGGGCCGGGCCTGGTGGCTCACGCCTGTAATCCAAGCACTTTGAAGGCCAAGGCGGGTGAATCACCTGAGGTCAGGAGTTCAAGACCAGCCTGACCAACATAGTGAAATCCCATCTTTAAAAATAAATAAATAAATAAATAAAAAGATTAAAAAAAATTATGTAGGCTTGAAAACCCATGAAGGATAAATTATATTAGAATAATATTCATGATATAAATAAATTAGCTCAGGCAAGTTTCAGTTTTGACATAATTTATGCAAAATTTGACATACTTTTCTCCAGCATAAGATATATGTCACATAGTACAGGATCTCTGCATGGTTGACTTTGCTGGACTTAACAGGGTACAGAGATGACTTTGGAGCTCACAACAAAACATCAAGAAAATGTGCAACCGTTTTGAGTGTGATTGGAGTCCAGTTCTGGCTAAACCTGAACTGAATTATTCATGTTTCTTTAAGTGCAGTAAAAGTGATTTTTTTTCTTTAAAAATAAAAAAAGGGAAAATCAAGGTTAATTTATCTCCTGAATATAACTGAGTCCTTTTCCTGACATGAAAGCAGTCAAGCAATCAGAGGCCAGACACTGATCTTTCTTCCGAAACATGAGCCTGAGTGGAATTTAGACAAAGCTGAGCTATTTTTC
Organism: Cebus imitator; assembly: GCF_001604975.1. Classification (NCBI taxonomy): domain Eukaryota; kingdom Metazoa; phylum Chordata; class Mammalia; order Primates; family Cebidae; genus Cebus; species Cebus imitator. Next base: position 1,737,512 of record NW_016107350.1, on the reverse strand, counting down.
TTTGCCCAACAAGTGTCCTAGTAATTGCCAGTGGAAACATTCCAAATGTTTCATGACTGTTTTAGATTCTTAGGGCTGCTGTGACAAAATACTACTGGGTGGATCACAACAAGAGAACTGTGTTGTCTCAAACTTCTGGAAGAGAGAAGTCTAACATCAAGGTGTCAGGAGGGCCATGCTCTCTCTGAAGTTGATAGGAGAGAATCCTTCCTTGACTCTTTTTTTTTTTTTCCTTTCAATTGAGATAGAATCTCACTCTGTTGCCCAGGCTGGAGTGAAGTGGTGTGATCTCTGCTCACTGCAGCCTCTGCCTCCCAGGCTCCAGCGATTCTTCTGCCTCAACCTCCCAGGTAGCTGGGAGATTACAGGCACCCACTAACATGCCCTGCTAATTATTGTAATTTTAGTAGAGATGAGGTTTCACCATGTTGGCCAGGCTGATCTCAAACTGCTGACATTAAATGATCCACCTGCCTTGGCCTCCCAAAGTGCTAGGATTACAGGCGTGGGCCACCATGCTGGGCCTCTTGCCTCGTTTTAGTATCTTGTGGTTTGCCTGCAATTCTTGCTGCTCCTTGGTTGTTAGATGCACCACTCCAAATTCTGCCTTTGTTGTCAAATGGCCACCTTATTTTTGTGTATCTCTATTTTCTCCTCTTCCTAGGAAGATACTAATAATATTGGATTAGCGTCCATCCTAAAAAAAAACCTCATCTTATCTTAACTCCATCTGCAAAAACCCCATTTCCAAATAAGGCAACAAATGTGGTACCAGGGCTTAGGTCATATTTTTTTTGAAGATACAGTTCAATCCAGAACCCAGACCCTACCAGCTACAACATATGCTAGCTCTAGAGAAAGAATAAATGCTTCTTTGAAAGTACCATATATTTTAGATAAAAGGCCAGCAATTGGCATTTCATTATGACACAATTACTATTACATAATTTAATAGGCCTGAGCCTTGAAAAGCCTTGAAAAAAAGCCTTGAGATTCTGTCACAAAATTAATATGCTTTTCAAATTTAATATTTAGCATATCATTTTAGATATATTCCTGTTGCATATTAGTTTACAATGATATTTCAATAACACTCACTGAACTGAAATTACAATCACTATAGGTATGTTAAATTTGAGAATAGAAAGCTTTCAGCTGTTTCTTTTTACTCTATTTCATCTATAGTTATTCATGCTTTGTGTTCATTTCAACTTAAAAGACTTCTAAATGGCAGAAAACAGTACTGGTTTGGGTTGTTTTTTGTTTTTTGTTTTTTGCCTATTAAAATCTTCTCTTTTTCACAGACTTTGAATAAGTATATCCATTTAACAGCCCCATAAAAATGTTGGTGTGGCTGTAATGAGATCATTAACTTTATTGCTGTAATCACTGCACGAGGTTAAACTGTACCCTCAGCAACAGAATTAGTGTCCAGCTGCTCCAGGTACCTCTCTAAGAATTTTCTCAATACAATATGTACTCTGTTGTAATTGAAAAATTAATTATCTTCCACTCATGTTTTAGTTTTTCATCTTAAAAAGACAATCTGTTATATCACATTCCATCACTTATTTGTTTGCCTTTCTGGATTTTTATATTAAAGTTTACATTATAAACTTTAAACGAGTATAATTATCATTCCTATATTTTAAATTTAATACCAACATTAAGATTGCAGTTATTATGTACCATAAATTTTACACAATCAATAAAAATTAATGTATTGCAACCTTAAAATTTTTGTGTGGCTATCTTATTTGAATCAAATAGCAAACAAAAAATGCAATCATATATGATCCAAGAAAATTTATTGTGTGAGACAAGAGTATGTAAAAGATGTAAAGACTAGGAGCTCTTAGTGAAGTTGGTTCATATTTTTTGAATGAGTGAATAAAATTCCTGTGACTGTGATAATTATAGAAACAAAATCACTTTGCTATAAAATAGCAGTATATGGAGCGAAAACCATAACCCTGTAGAGCACAATAAAAATAATAAGAAAATAATTGAAAGTAATGAATTTTTAAAAATAAAATCACTAATTCATAAAATGACCAAAATAATTACAAATAAATCAATGAATGACTGCCCAACTAAGTAAATGGAAAATTAGAGAAAGCAAGGGCAGATAATAGACAAAACTAGAAAGTACAAACAGCTAGAAATAATAAATTTTAAATATCAAAATTTTAAGAATCACATAAAAATTGTAAAGATTATTTCTGGGTGTTGTTTTACTTTTACCTGTAATATAATTTATTTTTTTAAGTAAACAATACAATTTTCTGAAGTGTGGCCATTATGCTGTAAGTTAGATTCATCTTATTCAGACTTATTCAATTTAAAACTGAAAGTTTATACCCTGTGACCAAGATCTCATTTCCCATACCTCCCAGGCCCTGGCAACCACTGTTGATCTTATGAACAATCAGCAGAAAAAAAAAAAAAACATATTTCTGTTTCCTTGGAAAGATACATACAAACAAAAATTGTAGTGTAATATTATTTTTAGTGTTGTTAATTCAAACTTGGGAGGTGTAGCTCAAAAATGACTCATCACTTAATAACTGCAAATAAAAACAAAGATGGAAACTAACCTTTTCACTTATAGGAGAGATGTTTAAGAACTTCCATAATGTCCAGTAATATCAAGAGTCAGGAAAATGCAAATGCTAATAATCTTTTTAGTCATTGTTTAAATAAGTTATGCAACTTTTCTAGAGAACAGTTGACATTATCTAGCAATTTCTTTTTTTTTTTTTTGAGACAGAGTCTTGCTCAGTCACTCAGACTGGAGTGCAGTGGCAGGATCTCTGCTCAGCGATCTCGGCTCACCGCAACCTCCGCCTCCCAGGTTCAAGCAATTCTCCTGCCTCAGGTCCCAATTAGCTGGGACTGCAGGCATCTGCCACCACACCTGGCTTATGTTTTAGTAGAAACGGGGTTTCGCCATTTTGGCCAGGCTGGTCTTGAACTTCTGACCTAACAAGTGATCCTCCTGCCTTGGCATCCCAAAGTGCTGGGATTACAGACCTGAGCCACTGCATCTGGTCAATATCTAGCAATATTGTAATTCTTCTATTTTTGACTTAGTGATTATAAGAAGTAAGTAGAGAATAATCACTTTGCCGCTGGTAGAAAAAGTGAATATGTATTCAAGTGAAGTCAACCAATTAAATACATCGTGAGTTATCTATAGTTTAAAAATATTAAAAACTAAAGACTAAAAACCTGTATCCATGAAATAAGGAAATAAATATGTAAGGGCTAAAAAAATATATTTCAAGACATATTAGTGAACATAGTAAGGTACAGAACAATGTGGATATGAACAATATGATTGCCTTTGTGAAAATAATTTTTAAATTCAATATATAAATGACACATAGAAAATTTTGAGGAGGAGCTGGGTGAGAGTCCATATTTTACTTAATTTACTTTGCCTCCATCTATTTTTTTATTTTTTTGCTTCGTATTTATTTATTTATTTAGCTGTTTCAATTGTGGTTGCCCGGGAGATAATTTTCATGGATCTTTTTATTTTTGTCATTATACTCCTCTATTTCTATAGAAATTTATTAAATGTTACATGGTTACATGAGCATATGAATAGTACAAGAAAGAGTGAGGAAAGGACATTCAATCAATAATGCTGATTTTTTTTTTTTTTTTTGGGGGGGGGACGGAGTTTCGCTCTTGTTACCCAGGCTGGAGTGCAATGGCGCAATCTCGGCTCACCGCAACCTCCGCCTCCTGGGTTCAGGCAATTCTCCTGCCTCAGCCTCCTGAGTAGCTGGGATTACAGGCATGTGCCACCATGCCCAGCTGATTTTTTGTATTTTTAGTAGAGACGAGGTTTCACCGTGTTGACCAGGATGGTCTCGATCTCTTGACCTCGTGATCCACCTGCCTCGGCCTCCCAAAGTGCTGGGATTACAGGCTTGAGCCACCGCGCCCGGCCTGAAATTTTTTAATGATTGGGAAAAATCAGTTTAAAACTTTGCCTAATCATAAAAATTACTTCATGTTATGCATTTATTAATTCCAGATATAGCAAAGTGCCATTTAAAAGAAGGTGAAATATACTGTAAAGAACATCTATCAACTACTAAAATTATGATAATTTATGAATCTTAGAGGGTTGACCGAAATTATAACAACAAACTATGCACACTAGAATAAAGAATTTCTTAGGATCTTACAAGGAAATTCCTGAGGAATAAGTCTGACAAATCATATATCAAGAGCACTAAAAACATATGGCTTAGTGAAAGGCAAAAATCAGAAACCCCTTACCAGAAACAAGGAGGGGATGAAAACCAGATATATGATAGACATGAGAGGGTCAGGAAAAAGTAGTTAAAACCAGGGGTAGTTACACATAATCGGAGCCTGTTAAACATGCCTGTGAAATGCTGGGATATAAGGCTATACCCCGCTATTTAGGGGGTTGTTGGACATGGGCTTCCTGCACAAAGCCTGAGTTAAGAGGGGACTTTCCATTTTTGAAACAGCAACTAGAACACTACCTTTTGACCCAGGGATGTGGCATTGTGGCAGGCTGCCTACTTTGGTCCCTGGGTGGAAAAATAGTCACTGAAGAAAAATCAGATGCCACCCACTCCTGTGAAGACCTGAGTCTCTGGAGACAGTCACATGAAAATTGAAGTAGAACCAATACAATTCCTTGAGCCCTGGCAGAATTAAAAACAAAATCTACCCATAGGAATGTTTATAAACTTGTGGTACCTGCAAAACATTTAGAAATGCCAGCACACACTGAAATGAAATCAACCTCTAGTGAAAGTAAGAGAAAGTACGTGAAAAAACTTTCCGAAACCAAGGTGTCCACTAAAGCAGAAAGGAACTCAATTCATTCCATATAAACACTGTTAATTAAGTTAATTAGACAATTAGCAAGGAGTTTTAAAAATCATGACTAAAAGCCATGATGGAAAATTTATTTCACTAAAGATGCCAAGAGAACAATATATCATTAAACGAAGAAATACTATGAAGGAGAAAACACCTAAGGTTCCAGTAACTGAACAGGCAAAGACCACAAATGAATAAACTTTATATATTAAAGTGCTATTAGAAACATATAATCAAGAAAAATATCCAAACTAAAAGTGACAAATGATACATGAGATAAAATAATGAGTAATATCTTTTCCACAAACCTAATTAGCAAAATATGTTAACCAGCACTGTCAACAACTAGCTGTAAATACTCTCGAAATTACTTTTGTGTGTGTGTAAAATGCTACCATGCTTCTGAATAGGATTTTAACACTGCACATATGAAACAATCAATGCTTTATTTCTTAATTCATTTTCTAAAAGCCTACTCAATGAAATGTGAATGCTAAGTGAAGTATCCTGTAAATTTAAATATAGTCATAGTTTTACCAGATATAAAAAATATTTTATAATATGGGGACAAGATATATAAACAAAATTACACATATTCAGTGGATTATTGGCTGGATTCTAAAAAAAAAAACAAAACTGTATACAGAAAATATATAATAATATCTAGAATTAGCCAAATTTCTGATGAATAATTGTTCACTTGTTGAATAAATGAACAAATAAAAAAGTATTTAAATCTATCAAATAAAATGTATAAAGTTAGGATAAGAAATCTAGGAACAGTATGATATCCTCTCATCTAAAGTAAGAATATTTAAAGTTTTTAAAACTCAAGTCTTTGAATTACAAATCTATTGATTTAATTGAATTATTTATTAATGTTTGAAGTTAATTTACTAAACACAGGAAATGTTATTTATCCCTTTTATTGTTAAATGATTTCAAAGTAGATATTATTTTATAATAAACAAAAGGGCAGGTAACTGTTTAAAACCCTATTCGGAATGCTTGCCCTTTAGAAAAGTAATCATATTGACTAATATTCCCTACACATTAGATTATTCTTTTAGTCTATAACTTTCTTCCATGGTTATATTATAAAATTCCATTCCTTTTGATATGGTTTGGTTGTTTTCCACCCAAATCTCATCTTGAATTTAACTCCAACTATTTCCACGTGTTGTGGGAGGAACCCTGTGGGAGGTGATTCAATCATGGAGGTGGGTCTTTCCTGCAGGTGTTCTTGTGGTAGCTTATGAGTCTCACAAGATCTGATGGTTTTATAAAAAGGAGTTCCCTGCACAAGCTATGTCTTCTCTTTGCCTGCTGCCACCCATGTAAGAGGTGACTTGCTCCTCCTTGCCTTCCCTGATAATTGTGAGTCTTCCCCAGCTGCGTGGAACTGTAAATCCATTAAACCCTTTTTCCTGTATAAATTGCCCAGTCTTCGATATGTCTTTATCAGCAGTGTGAAAATGGACTAATACACCATTAAAGCACAAATATTGTCCTGCAATATTTTTAATGTCATTTTCATGTCCTTTCTTTTGTCCTTTCCTCAACTCTTCCTCACCTTTTGCCAGCTGTGCTCATTAAGAAAAAACTCCACCTGTTTAAGCTTCTCCTTCTCCACAATAAAATTTGTTTAGGCAAGACTAATATTTCATTTAATGGGATCTGATTATTCTTCTTTGAAATATTAGACTTGCCTATAGTTCTGCTGTTATCTATTTTCATCCTATCTCTATAATCGCTTTTTCTCAAAGCTCCCCCATTTCTCTGATATTTAAGAACTTTGTGTGAAAAATCCCACTTCCTGGAATTAGGAAAAATACTTTCGTTCCAAAATTTAGTGGAGATTTAAAAAGCTGATTTGGGCCAGTCACAGTGGCTCATGCCTGTAATCCCACCACTTTGGGAGGCCCAGGGAGGCAGATCATTTGAGGTAAGGAGTTCGACATTGGCCTGGTTAACATGGTAAAACCTAGTCTCTACTAAAAATACAAAAATTAGGTGGGTGTGGTGATGGGAGCCTGTAATCCCAGCTACTCCCATGGTTGAGGCAAGAGAATCTCTGGAACCCGGGAGGCAGACACTGCAGTGAGCTGAGATAGCACCATGCACTCCAGCCTGGATGAAAGTGTGAGACTGTTTCTTGAAAGAAAGAAACAGAGAGAGAGAGAGAGTGAGAGGAGAGAGGAGAGAGGGAGAGAGGGGGAGAGAGAGAGGAGAGAGTAAGAGAGAGAGAAGGAAGGAAGGGAGGAAGGAAAGAAGGAAGGAAGGAAGGAAGGAATGAAAAAAGGAAGAAAGGAAGAAAGGAAGGAAGGAAATAAAAAGCTGATTTGATAAATGTTTCTCTAGTTCTAATATTTTGGAATCTCTTGTATCTTTAAATTCAATACCGACTTCTATCCAGGCCTCCTTTTGTATATCCAGTCTAATTGCCGAAAGTTCACATATTATTTGAATTCTTTGGAAAACCACTGCCTCTAATGCAACACATATGTTGTCTCCCAAATTTATGACTCTAGCCCTGATCTGAGCTCTGGACCAAATATTCAACAGGGTACTCTGTGTTTACAATTTAAATAACTCATAAAGATCCCAATCAAACATGCCACAGCATGGCTCATGCCGGTAATCCCAGTACATTGTGAGAGCGAGTAGGGAGGATCCTTTAAGGGCAGGAGTTTGAAATCATCCTAGGTAACATAGGAAGACCCAATTTCCATAAAAACTTAAAAGCCAGCTGGGCATGGTGGTGCACACCTGTAGTCCTAGCTACTTGGGAGAGTAAGGTGGGAGGACTGCTTGAGCTCAGGAGATCAAGGCTGCGGTGAGGCATGATCATGCCACAGCACTCGAGCTTGGGAAACAGAGTGAAACCCTATCTCAAAAAACAAACAAATAAACAAAATCATGTCACAACAGAACAAAGCACTTGACATATTTCTCCCATAACGAAATCCATTAGCATTGTCATGTCTCAGTAAATGGCATGATCACGCACCCAGTGTGTCAGGTAAAAAGTCTGCAGATCACAAATGCATCCATAGCTTACCATGTCCATCACTGTCACCATAACTCAAACCACAGTCATTCTTACCAAAATTACAATAGCTCAGTCTCTGTATCCACATTTGCCTAGCAGAATGTATTATTTCCATGAGGCAAAGCAGATTAATTTATTCTCTTACTCTACCCCACCAACAGTTCTTACTGCCACCATCATCAGATTAGGGTTCCCTCCCATGGGTCACAGGACCTCACATAATCAGCCTCTTGCCTACTCCTTGGGTATGGGTTTTATTCTTTTCTTATCTAAACTGACTCTAAGTAAGTGGCCATCTTACTTTTCCTCTAACCTGCTGAGTTTTCTCTTGCTGTAGGGTCTTGGAAGCATTTCCATCTCCAGCCCATGAGCAGATGGTGGATAACCCTCCTTCCTGAGCCCCGTGCTTTAGAAGACCCTGATGATCACAAATTAAAACAGAAAATGTTTCTTTTTTCCCTCTTCTTAATCATAGTCATTTTTTTTTAAAGTTCTTAAAAGTTCAGTAACCCAATAGAGCACATGCGTTTACAGGTCAGTGATTGCCCCAAAGCTGAACTGGGATGTACAGACCAAAGTATGTAAGTCTGAAAGAGCAAAAAAGTTGAGTATGTGTTATTGTGTTTGGGTTTGTGCAAGTATATGTGAGAGCATATGACTGAGTGTGATGAAAGTGTGTAAGAGTATGTGAGACACTGCGTTTGTGTAGGTGTGTCTGTGCTTATGCACACGTGTGTGTAGGAATGAGATCAGAAAGCAGAAAACCACAGGCTCTGGAGTGGTAAACCAAAAAAAAGACGAGGCTGCCATTTCCATTTGGTTACCCCAAATCTCTCAATTATAGTATGTAGCAAATCTTATTCTCTGATCTCTACTATTATTTTGTCACTTTAGAGACACTTGTAACTTTCTGAAAATCCTGAGTGGGAAAAATGAGGCATGGCTCCCCGGGAATCTTCATTGGATGTCCCAGGCTCACGAGAGTTTGGTGTTTGAATATTGATTCCCACATATCCAGGCTGTCCCTTAGCCTCATGCGGGCATGAGATGAGAACAGAACTGGAACCTTGACAGGCCATGAGCATGACTTCTGTTAAAAGTACTCTTACATCAGCTGCCTGGCATATGAGAGGATGGCATGTCAAGAATTCTCCCTTCTGAAAGCAATTCTTCTGCACTATCATCTCCCATGGCTTATTCAAATCCATTTAATGTTACTTCCAATGGACTTCCATGATGAAATCCACTAAGAGTTCTCTGCTCACATCCTCTGTCACTCTGTATCTGCATACATTGCATTACAGTCAATTTTAGTCACCTCTACCTGAGAGTATATTTAATGCTTTGTTAAAGAGTTCATTTTCCATCTCTTGCAATAAAATATAGGCTCAATAAGGGGAGGGACATTGTCCTTCTCGCTTACAGCATTCATTAGTGCTTAGAACAATGTCTGGCACATAGTAGTTGTTCAATAAATATTGGTTGGATGAAATAAAACAACAATGGACATAATGTCTAAGTGCATGTAATATTGAATGTAATGTCTAAATAACATCTAATGACCAAATATAATCAGTCTTTATAATCAGTTTCATCCATCCCTGCAATCAATTTTATCACAGATCACCAGATTTACCTACCTAAGTTATTAATAAGATCATGACTCTTTTTCTCTGAACATTTGCAGAAATTTTGTTTTGTTTAGATTTCTAAACAAAATCATCATCTGTAATGTTTTGTAAGATTTGTAATGCTTTGATAGAAAAGTTCAAAATGTGGTTTTAGATAAATACAGATGTACACACTCCCCTATCCTCTCAAAAGTACTGAAGTATTTATAATGTCTAACATATTGGAAATAATTTGAATAATCTCATGTAATACAATACTTCCTTTCTTCCTTTGACACAATTGAATATTTTTAATGTTTACCTTGCTGATTTACTTCTAGTAAACTACATATTTCCTAACTTGCTTGGGAATTAGGGTTACCTTAGGTACTTAATAAATGTTCTCATTCTTGTGTCCCAATTCAGATGAGCTGAATCAGAATATTGTGAGGGTGAGGGGCTGGAACAATTATCATCATCAAGTAAGTAGACAAAATCACTGCTCCTACATAGCACATGTCACCACAGGGCAGCTCAAGTTATACTCTGCATCAAGTGAAGAGCAAACACAGACATTTAAACTAAAATTTAAATGGTTCTTGTGTATGTTTGCTAGGGCTATCACAAAAAGCAGAATAAATGGCCGGGCATGGTGGCTCATGCCTGTAATCCCAGCACTTTGGGAGGCTGAGGCAGGCAGATCACCTGAGGTTGGGAGTTCGAGACCTCTCTGACCAACATGGAGAAACCCAATCTCTACTAAAAATACAAAATTAGCTGGGTGTGGTGGCACATGCCTGTAATACCAACTACTCAGGAGGCTGAGGCAGGAAAATCACTTGAGCCTGGGAGGCAGAGGTTGCAAAGAGCCGAGATTGGGCCATTGCACTCTAGCCTGGGCAAGAAGAGCGAAACTCTATCTCAAAAAAAAAAAAAAAAAAGTAGAATAAACTAAGTGGCTTAAAGAGCAAGTTTATTGCATCACAATTCTGGAAGCTGGAAGTCCAAAATCAAAATGTTGGCAAGGTTGGTTTCTTCTGAGGACTGTGAAGGAAGGATGTGTTCTAGGCCTCTCTCCTTCTCTTGTAGAAAGCTGTCTTCTCCCTGTATCTTTTAAAATCCTCTTCCATTTCAATTATACATCTATGTATGCATGTGTCCAAATACCCTCTTCTTATAAGTATACAAGCTGTATTGCATGAAGCCGCACTCCAATGACTTCCTTTTAACTTGACTCCTTTGCTCAGTAAAGACCTTATGTCCAAATAAGGAGGCATTCTGAGACAGTGGGGCATTAGAATCTCAACAGATAAATTAGAGAAGGTGCACCTCCACCTGTAACAGGTTGAATGGCAGTCATTTTCCAGTGTTATCTATATTTACTTTAAATGGTGTTTATTCTTCACTCATAATTTTTCTCAACTTTTTTCCTTTACCATAATAGGGAAGTCATGAATGTGCAGCAGCTGACAATGAGATCAAAGTCAATGTGCCCAAATGCTTTCCTGGGTAGGAAACACAGAAGTCCTTACTGTGCGATCTCATAGTGAAGTTTCTAATTTATTACTGAGAGAACTTTAGAGTTCGGGTATTCCTCAAAACCCTGCAATGTTTCTCCTTTCACTTTTTTTTTGAGACGGAGTTTCGCTCTTGTTACCCAGGCTGGAGTGCAATGGCGCGATCTCGGCTCACCGCAACCTCCGACTCCTGGGTTCAGGCAATTCTCCTGCCTCAGCCTCCTGATTAGCTGGAATTACAGGCCGCACCACCATGCCCAGCTGATTTTTTGTATTTTTAGTAGAGACGGGGTTTCACCGTGTTGTCCAGGATGGCCTCGATCTCTTGACCTCGTGATCCACCCGCCTCGGCCTCCCAAAGTGCTGCGATTACAGGCATGAGCCACCGCACCCGGCCCTCCTTTCACTTTTGACATAAGTAAGTCTGCATGTCTTTTTTCCTCTTCTTCTTTTGGGGAAAAAAATCAAGAACTCTTAAGACAAGAGAATGAAATCTGCTGAGTTAACCCTGGCAGAGGTGAAAAGTCAAAGACGAGGAACAGGCTTCTGGCGTGCAAACTTTTGTCATGATGAATAATTGATGGGTTCTGAGAGCACAGTTTGCTGCTTATAAGCACGTAGCCCTGACATGGTATGGCATAGGAATCTCAAGCATAAAAGGATTCTTACTTTGTAAGCAAACATCTTGAGGATCAAGTATTAGGTTCTGAAGTTTTGTTATTTAATTGCCTTGAAAGAAGAATGGATTGTGAAGGTTATGGAAAGCCATGGTTTTCTATATTTAGTTGTACTCCTATTATTGATACTTACAATTTTTAGTATTTTTTCATTTTATTTTCTGTTTAATGAAATTGTTAAGAGTTTTTTTTTTTTTTTTTTNTCTTTTTGGGTAGAAACAAGGTCTTACACCATTGCCGAGGCTGGAAAACAGTAGCATGATCATAGCTCACTGTAGCCTGGAACTCCTGGGCTCAAGCTATCTTCCTATTCCAGCCTTCCAATTAGTTAGAACTACAGGCACATGCCACCCCACCTGGTGCTATGTTCCCCAGGCTGTTGTTGAAATCCTGGAGTCAAGTGATCCTCTTACCAAGCCTCCCAAAGTGCTGGCATTGCAGGCATGAGCCACTGCCCAGTCTTCTTTTCTGTTTTATAAGATAGATAATGTCCATCAGATTAATTCGTAGATATGAAGCTATAATATCTACTTATTAAAGCTGTTCGGTGTAGGGCATTTCTGAGCCCTTTTTCCTCCATCATACTCTTCTGGCAAAACCTTAGCTCTCTCTCTCTTTTTTTTTTTTCCCCCAACATTCCTGCTACTCTGCACCTGTATCTGAAAAACTAAATTTGTGTGGAGAAAAATCATGATCATGGTTAATGTTCTTATTTTAAATCTAAGGGCATGTCCCAGAAGTAGGCCCTTAATGCTGCCTGGAACCCAACTAGATTTCTGTGATTAATTCACTCTCTCACTCTCAAAAAAAAAGAGAACTCTACACCTCTTTTCTTGTCAAGCTTCTGGGGTAATCTTCTCTTTCTCAGTTGATGAACTTACTCCTAGTTCCCTAGAAAACAGGAAGTGTTCAGAAGAAAGATTGTACCTGTTCTTGCAACACCCAATCTATAATATCCCTACAGGTATGTATGTTCTCCCAACACTTGGGTGTTCTGCCAATACCCAATCACCAAGCTCTCTGCAGATTTGTGTGTATACGCATTTCTGCACCTTGCTTCTTATTAAAATGAAAAGAAGGGACCTCACTGTCCCTTCTACATAGGATTGTGTAATCTCTGCCCTACTCAAACACTCTTACAACAGTCTTCCATTCCATTCATCATTATTTTATTTACTTTCTCCCAAATCATTACTGTAAATAGAAAAACATTTTGCAATACTATTTCCTATCTTAAAACGTTTTTTTGATCCCACATTTCCACTCCATATACAAGGCTACATTTCACCCAACATTGGATAAAACTCCCATGGCAGAAAAAGATCTGTATCTTCTGTCTCCAATTCAATCTTTTGCCATTTCCTCTGAAATAAATTCCAAATAATATTTTATCCCCATTCCCTAAGTTAGTGTCTGTTGAAGGTCACCAATGACTTCACATGGCTACCAGTTCTCAATCATATTGCCTTGCTCTAACAGCACCATATGACACAAATCAGTCACTCTTATTTTCCTAAGTGTTTTCTTTATTTAGTTGATTGAACACCCTTACTCTATTGATTATTTTTCAGCTTTGTAGATTATTTTATTCCAGATTCTGCTGCTGGATCTGTTTTAAAAAAAAAGTTATTCTGTCCCTTGTTAAAATGCTAAGGAAGATTTTATTCAAGACTACTGCAATAGTGAAGAGAGATCATGCTCAATTCTGAACTCAGGAAAGGCCCCTGAAGGTTTATACTCAAGGATAAGAGTAAGAAGGTCACTGGGTAGAAAATTTCTAAGAGGAGACCCCCAGGGTAAGGGCATTCTTTCTAAACAAACTGAATCAGATTCTCACTGAAGCAGGTAAAAGACTGATATGCCGAGAGTGGAGGATTAGGAACATGATCACATGTTGTGGTAATCAGATACCATAGGCGAGAGGACTCTTGCTAACTTGGTTTACAAAGATTCTTACTAAGTCAGAGCTGGGCAGGCTAAAGATAGGAAAAATGTAAGGTCAAGGTGTATTGAAAAAGAATGCCCAGAGGGAGTCTGACTAAACTTTGGTGAATGAGAGAGTTTTCGCTAGGCCCCATTTATTTTTACTAAGTTCTGAATTTTAAAATGCCCTAAAGATGAGCCTTCAGATCCTCCCTCTTCTGTCTCCAAATCTACCTCCTTAACTGAGTTGATTCCGTACTGTGGCTGTGAGTGCCGCCTGTATTCTTCCAATTTCCAGTTTTTAATTTCTAACCTGAATACTTCTACTAAACCTCAGACATGGATATCCAAATGGTTGCTAGACATGCCAAGTTGGATTTCTTGTAGGAATTCAAATGTTAATATTTCCAAACTCTAACTCTGGATCTCTTCCTCAAAAGCAGCATCTCTGGCTTCAAAGTTTTTCTCTCAAAAAAATCACATTATACTGTGGAATTATCCTTGATACATCTCTATTTTATTCTCATATCTATTCTATTGAGCCCTTGTGACTTTCTTTTCAAAACAGATCCAAAATTTTACCACAGACAGAATCATGAGCTATGTTTATGATATGTTGAACTGCTTTTGATACTGTTACATCAGCCATCTACCAAGTCTTCCTGTTTCCACATTTGTCTTCATGTAATACATTCTTTATCCAGAAACCAGGCATCCCTTTAAAATGCAAGTCATATAACATTCCCCCTTTGCTCAATGCCCTTCAATAACTTTCCATTTTACAAGGATCTGTGAAATAAAATCTAAGCTCATTACCATGACTTTTGAGGCCCTACTTGATGTGTCCTTGGAATTCTTCTTCATCCTCAACTACTTCTTACATTTTTTTTCCTCCTTCTTTACTGTGTTTCAGCCACAATGGGTAATGAGCTTTGGGCATTCCATGATTACTTCCACATCTGTGCCTTTGCACTGGATATTTACTCCTACAAATAGTGTCCCTCAATTTTGAATATGACTCAATTTATCACTTAAATCACAACTCTGTTCATATAAAAATTTATTTAAAAGCCTTTCCAGAATTCCCTATATAAAGAGATCTCCATTCTCCTCTATGACTCTTTATATACTTGACCTGACTTATATTCTTATAACATTTAAAGCACCTATTAACATACACCGCATGTATTAAATATCTCTCTAAGTTAAATTATAAGAGGTATTTTGACTTTTTTAACTGCTATATTCCAACCCTTTAAAGCTTTCATGTTAAGTATAAAACATATTTATTGAATGAATAAAAGTATATAAAGCACTCACCTTAGTTTAATATTTAATATTTCTATTTCTATTTAATAATAAAGTATATATGAAGCATGAGGATAAAAATCCTTATGAATAATGTTATGGAATAAATGTTATTAAAATAGTAGAAAGAAGATGTTATAAAACTAGGCCAAATTACTAATTGTGAAAAAATATCAACAAAACTTTAATTTTGTAGATATGTCCTTAATTTTAAAAGGTAATTAAAGTCCTAACTAATGTGATTACAGTTATAAGAGGCCTTCTAAATTACTATACATACATGGATTTTATTTTTGTCATTTCTAAGGTGTATGTATGGTAAGACTGACATAGTGTAAATTGATATAAATGTAGTGTAAATTGGAAATCAGAATGACATTTCTTAGTGTCAGTATCCTACTCAATAACATTATCTCAAAAAGTTGGGTTCAAATTCTATGTGAATATAGAATAAAAGCCTCTAAATTTGAAGAGAAAAATATCCTGAGACATAGAGAATTTGAATAATTGGCCTAAGGTGATATAACCATGAAACGATGAATCAATAGATGTTGAAAGACATGATGAAGCAATAGCTCATCTTATTACATAATACAGAGTATTGCCAGACAGTTGGTCCATTTAACTAAAAATTTAGTATGAGTCACAAGGTATGACATGATACTGCAGAGGATTACTTATTTTCTTTCAAGAACGGTTTTCTGAAAACCAGAGAAGGATGTAATATGCTGATGACTTAGAGGGTGAAGTGGCTGCAGTTTTGTGACAAAGAAAGGAACTGTGACAGCAGCTGAGTCCCAAAGGAAAAGCCAAGATCTGTGTTTTCAAATAATTGTGGCAAATAACCTGAACACACAGACTGATGGAGGAAGGAAGGCACATGGTATCAGGGGAGTCAACTGAGAAAAACTGCAGAAATGAGACCACAGTGAATGAGTCTTATCAGGGTGGCATGATCAAGAATAAAATAAATCCAATTGAGTTCTGAAGGAAACAGATAGCCGAGTGGTCGAATAGACAGCAATACAAACTACTCATGAGAAACGCCATAGGCGATTGTTAACATTCTAGTAAATCAATAGTAAAGGAGAACGTTGGAAAGGGAATTAATCTGGTAGAGTTATGATGATGAACAATGATTATTTCCATTGTGAATGTGTAATTAAGTGAATAAATATGGCCATATAGAGAGAAAGCCTTAGCATAGGAAAACTAAGGTGACATACAATGCATCAGATTATTAATGGTTATATACAATACATAGATCCAAATGTGGATACTGATCATCACAGAGACAGGACTTCCCATTTTTGTGTTGAGTGTGTACATTATTATATTATACATTATTATATCACATTTTCAGTGTTCAAGCAAGAGTCAAAGAACCACATAGAATATTTCTCATTAGTCATAATTAATGAACCAAGCTAACAAATTATTACACACGTTCCATTCTCCTATCTTGGCAAACCTTTATAACAGCCCAGAAGTCCAGATTAGATAGATGAGGTCCAACCTCTACTACTAAGTAAAACCCTGGAAGCAGTTACTGACTGGTTAAATGAGGAGATGTTTCCATATCTAGTAAATACCTTATCTTGAATTCTGGAACTCATCCCCTCTTGGCAAGAGGTTGAACCAGGGAATATTCTGAGGTAGTCAGAAGACCCTCATCCTTGAGTCTCAAAGTCATATTGTCCAAATCTCTGAAATGCTTATAGCATTTCTAGTTGGGTGATATGAACTAGAACGATTGTAAATGTCATAATTATACTATTTTGTATTATTTAAATTTTCTTCAGGAAAATGTTTTAAGTCTACATTTCAAATGAAAATGCATGTGTTTTATGTCATAATTCAATAAAGAAAAAAATAACTCACCAATTAATAGGAAATGATTGAATATATCCTTTCTGGATCTGTAATTTATATTTTAGGTGAAAAGTTTCAGAATATTGTGAAAGTATTTAGCAATATAATAGAAAATAAAATTATTGACTACATGAATATAAATACATTTCCAGCAGAAGGGATGCATGATGAGATTGAATTTAACAAGAATATGGTTTCCATTTTATATTAGTATCACCCTGATTCTAATTGCAATGCAAGTGAAGTTAAATCTATCTCGTTATATAAAAGTATATAACTATTCTATAATGCAAAGTCACTAGACTTCTTTCCCTTGAACTTTTTCACTCAGCTTTCCCCAAACCCTTTCTTTCCCAAAACTAAGAAATTGCATTTTAATCTTGAAAGACATAAAGTATAGTTTTAAAAAAATCAGGGACTTTAATACTTCCCAAGAAATAAGATATTCTAAATGCAAATTTTGAATTACTTTTAAATACTCGAAGCTGTATTAGCTGTAATTTACCTGGCTTTGCAAAAACAAGATAAATAAATCATTTGCAAAATTTTCTAGAGATTAGTTTTTCTTTCTTTGAGCCATCAATATACTAATAAAAATAGTAATGGGAAACTGCCTTCCATCTAAATGTTAAATCCTCTGCTAGTATATGTTATGAAAAAATGTAAGCATTCACCTGTATAATTGCTTTCCATATTATTCCTTCCTTCATGTAACTATTCTACTTATCCATTTTTATATAAACTTAAGCTAAAATGATGTTGACTTTTTATGTCTTTATCACTGTCACTATCAGCTATCTATTTACCCTGTTTGGAAAGTCTGCTAATTTTTCATTAATGTTCATATTAATTTCAACATAATTCTATACTTATGCAAATGGATTGGTAATTCATGCATATCTGAATTTTTAAATTGTAGTTATATTATATAAATAACCTGATCTTGATGCATTAATGATAAGGAATAAAACCAAATAATAAGTTTTACTGTTTACTAAATTGTACACATCATTCATATTAAATAGTACAATTAAATTGATGTTAAGAAATGATCCATATTAAACATAAAATTCACATTTTAAGAAACTTATGGCTATCACACATTTTTGTTCAGTAACCAGGGCTCTTCTCCTCTTCCTCCCCAATTAATAAGTCAGTAACACCATTAATGAAATTTCTCTGAAATTTCTGTCAATCCTGCCACTCTTCTCTCTATTGCTGCTGACTACATAGTATTGCAAATTATTAAATTGAGTATAAATGATATTCATTCATCTTACATGTAACCAAAATATTTAACAGCATAAAATACTACTCAAAGAAAATAATGTTAATATATTGAAGTAACTATTTTAAAAATCCAGTCCGTAGATTTATCTTGTAATTGGTGAATCAAAGTTGTATACAGTATTTATATAATATTCACTATACAGTGTGAACTGTATTCAATATTTGGAAATTTATAGTGAATTTAGATTATGTAATCTCTGACTTCAAGTGGATTCCAAACTAAAGAGTCCAAATCAAACATCTCTTTCCTATTTTGATAACTGAAGAAGCTGGTAGGCACACAGGGATGGAATCACCATGCTGAGATGGATTGAGTGGTTTATCAAAAATCTGCCCAAGGCCAAGCAAGAGGCCTTTTTTCTTGTAGCTGGAGAATCATTAGGCTTTATTCACATCACTCAACTCTTTTACACACACACATAAACAAAAAGTACCCTCCTCTTCATGTTTTCTTAACTTGAATTTTAAGTTCAGGGGTACAAGTGCAGGCTTGCTACATAGGTAAAATTGTGTCATAGAGGTTTGTTGCACAAATTATTTCATCACAAAGGTATTAACCCTAGTACCCATTAGATGCTTTCCCAATACTCTCCTTCCTCCCACCTCCCACCCTACAAAAAGTCCCAATCTGTGTCATTCATCATTTATCCCCACTTATAAGTGAGAACATATGGTTCCTGGTTTTCTGTTAGTGTGTTAATTTGCTAAAGATAATGGCATCCAGCTCCATCCATGTCCCTGTAAAGGATATGATCTTGTTCTTTTTTATGGCTGCATAGTATTCCATGGTGTATATGTACCACATTTTCTTTATCCAGTCTATCACTGATGGGCACTTAGATTGATTCAATATCTTGGCTATTATGGATAGTACTGCAAGGAACATATGCATGCATCTGTCTATAATACAATGATTTATATTCCTTTGGGTATATACCCACTAATGGGATTGCTGGGTCAAATGGGCTTCTGTCTTTAGGTCTTTGAGGAATCATCACACTGTCTTCCACAATGGCCCTATTCTTCATACAGTTAATAACACTATTGGACGACCTTCACTGCTAAAAAGCAAAACAGTTACAACAAGCAGCCAACAGCAAAAACCTCATGAGCAGTAAGAACCCTTAGGATTCCAACTCTTTCACCTATACTGATTACAGTAAACGGTGTGGCAATGCTTATGCTGAAGTGTGACATCTTATGTCACATCCACAACCCTACTCTGGTGAAGAAACGTGGCTCTCATAGAATGATAAAAATGAGCTAACCTTTCCATTATCAGTTGTGTTTCATGGCATTTTCTAAATAAGATCAGGTTACTTTAAACATAAAAAGGCACTTTTAATCCAAGTAGTGGACTCAACTTATTGTATATGTCATAAAAATCAATATTTTTGTTTTTCTGGTAACATGTTCCAGGCAAGGGAAGAATCCTATTTAAATGCAAATTTTATTTTTAATTTCTGAAAATTGCAAAATAAAACTAGAATATTCATTGGCATTTGTGCTTTTAATGCTTACATTGATAATCATTTTCAGTTGATTTTTAAAGAAAAGAATCCAAATCTAGTAAACAACCATTAGCAGCTAAATATATTAACCATAACTAAAAGAGAAGTTCATGTTCAAGTAGAAAGTACAAATTTAGCTACCTCTGTCAACAAGGATACTAACAAATAATACCAAGAGCAAATATTTTACAATGGTACATTGACTTCTGTCTTCAGAGCCTAAAAGACTTGAGCTGCCTCCTAGACAAATTGATGGAGAAAAGAAAGCTCCATCATTTGTTGTTAATTATGGATTTAAAATTGTAAAGTGCTTCCATGTACTCACATAATTACATCCTATATATCACAAATACTGATTTTGTTGCTAATTTTTGTTTGCCTTTTCTAAAAATGCTAGCAGACTGATACTATCATTTAGATAGTTTTGAAAAGTCTTTTCCTAGTGTCATCAAACAACAAAATGGAGGAAAATGCTTTCTGCCTGTTCTTTATCAAAGAGAATGATGCTCTAAATCCAATTAACCATACTAATATTTCAAAGTGTTCTAACATGTTCATGTTTTGGGTTCTTATCATCCATAGAGTGATTTAGAGGCTATTATCTGTATACATGCAAATGAAAAGAAACTGTTTGCAATAGATTCATATTTCAGATATCAGGGCAAACAGCAGCAGGTCTGCCCTGGTATTACTGAGGAGGGTATTTATCATCAACATTTTCTTGCTACAGATAAAACTTCTGCAGATAATACAATTAATTTTAAATCTAATCTTCACAATAGGCCTTATGATTTATTTTTCCCCCTCTTATTTTAATGAACTGATTGGTCATTCTTTACCACCTCAGCCAATTGTTTTTTAGCTGAAAATGACTTTAATTATTCAACATTCTTCATCATGGAAGCTTTCTTTACCTCAGTTTCCTTATTTACATATTTATGTATACTCTCTGTAATTATACGATAAAATTAAATCTAGTCTCTTTCATTTTTGCATTCTTAATTTTGGTAACAACTCCTAGTGGGCTACAACAAGTGTTTGTTCAATATCTTTTAAAAGCATTTATTTGCCTGCTACTAAGTGCCAGGCACAATACTAATTACTTTGTGGTCTCTGAAGTAGTGGTGCTAACAGTGAGAAAGGCAGACACTAAAAGAAAGAGACACAGATGAATACAGCACAGACATTAGACAAGGTCTGGAGTCTCGACGCACAGCATAAGAATGTCCATAGAGAATTCATGGCAGGAATATGACCTTTCTGAGAAAAAGATATCTATCTTAAAATTTGCATGGTGAGGGAGAGCTTGCCAGCTTGTTGACGTGAATGGATAACCTGGATAGGGGATTTCTAGTGATAGCTAAGAGTTTATTGGGAGGGAATAAGAGAGGGACAATGGGGGGTAGGAAGGTTGGGGAGGGATAACATGGTGAGAAATGCGACATGTAGGTGACATGGGGATGCAGGCAGCAAACACATTGCCATGTATGTACCTATGCAACAATCCTGCATGATCTGCACAGGTACCTCAGGACCTAAAGTGCAATTATATATACATAAAATAAAAAAAAAAGAAAGAAAAAAACAAAACAAGGGGATATGAGGAAACTTTTAGAGGAAGGATATGTTATTTGTAAAATTATATACATTAAATATGGGTCATATTTTAGTGTATCAATTATGTATCAATGAAGCTGTTAAACAAATGAATATGGATCATGACTGAAGGCAAAAGAAAGAAAATCAATGAAGTCCATGCAAACTTTAAAAACAATTATCTGCAAACTCCTGATTTTTGTTGGGATAAAGACTACTTGAGGAAAGAACTCATGAAAGTTAAAATGAGAGAATACCAGCTAAGAATCCTAAGTTTAGATGTTATTTGGTAGGCCTTCATATTTCAGGTAAGAAAAGCGAGTTCAGAAAGAACCAGGATTCTGACTCATACTCCAGTGGACTTTCTCATATATTCTGTGAAGACACTATTCTCCCTCCACACAATCACGTCTGTAAAGGACCTCACAGCATGCTTGATGTTAACTGACCATTTGCTCTCTTAACTCTGCTTTGTGCAGATTTACTGTCAAAAAAATTTCCAATTTAGCCCAAAAAGCAGTCTTCCCCTCTATGTACCTTTATGTTGAACAAACCTAGCTGAAACCAGAGAAAAACATTCTTGCTGGCAAATCAAATATTCCTAATATATCATGTATGTATATAAATGAACCCATACATATTCTTCTTATGGAATCATCTGTAATAGAAATTAATTTTCCACATTCCATAAGATTTTTAATGAAGTCCAGGTTAGACACATTTTTAGCATAATATTAATGTTTAATGTTGTCAGCATAAGAGAATAGAATCTAACCCTTATTAAGGTATTAAAACACATTCTCCTGATTATGCCTCATATTCTCTGTTTTACTCCCCGTCATATGTTAAGCTCATATGCCATCATCAAATTTCTACTAAGCTAATAAATATGATTGTGTCAGGGATTTTTCCAACAAATATATACCATTCACCTTGGAAGATGATAAATTGATATACATACATCATAAAATGTCCAAATCAATGCAGTCAATTCATCCATATGGCCAGCATGTTCTTTCAGTGATGGACATCCTCTGACAATACAATGCTTCATTTACCTAGCTGGTGATTCGTTCAGGTTTCTTAAAAACTTAACCAGTGACTTTCAGAAAGTATACAGGAAGACACTCACACCTCTCCCTTCTCTTCAACTAACACCCTTTCTCTTCTCTTTGTTACTTTGAAGATGTGCAAATTTTAAAAATTAATAATTGAAGTTAAAAAAGAATATACAGGCTTTATAAAGAAAAGTTTCTGGAAAAGGTAACCACTTTTGAGCCTATGTCATGTCAAAGTTTTTGCCATGTGACATCTATTCTTTTAATTGCAGGAGAAGATGAACAAAAAATTTTAAGATACTGCTGCTGCCTCAGAGATTTTTTAAAAATATAACTTAATTAGAGAAACAAATTTAAAAAAAACATTGAAAACAACAATATATATGAACACATTCATTTTTTAACTATTTATTGAACACCTATACTATGCCAGGAGACATTCTAGGTATTGAGAATATAGCTGTAGACATGATTTCTGCAAACATGAAGATGATTTCCTAGTGATGTAATGCAAATTGAAAAAAGCAAACAGGAAAAGCCTTTCAAGTGATAGATAGTTGTTGGGCCTGTTACTGCTTTAAGACTATGTACTGATGGACGAACCTATGACAAGGGGGTAGGTGAGTAGAGATCTATACACAGTGAGGGAATGAGTTTGTTTGTGAACATCTGCTGGAAAAATTTACTTGCATAGGAAACAGAAATATAAGAAACCTGATGCAGAATTGAAATCAGCCTATTCAGGTTCAGGTAAGACATGGATATAGAAAATGAGGAATAAGTGATAGCAGAAGATATTGGGGTCATAGATGGTTGGGAACATCGAGTTTCAGAAACAACCTTTTTCCAACAATAAGAAATTGTTTACAGAATTCATAATTTATCTAAAAGGTGGAGTGTAATGTTGCTAAGCTTAAAAATTAGATATAATGCATAGAAAATTCAAGAAATTCACAAACAAAAATGTCCGTATCTTTGGATACTAGGTACAAGTTATATTGATTATCTTCTTTTTCTCCTCCAGAAATCTGTCATTTTTCTAGAAAATAGTATATATAATTTATTGAAAAGTAAAAGTATATATTGCAAAATATATTTATGCAAAATTAGCATTTAACTTCTGACTTGTTATCAACAGTGTCTTCCTTGAAAGTTGGGGATTTCACAGTAGATCTTAAAGACTGATGCATCATATGAGGTTTGCTTGGAAGACAAAAATTTTGAGGGAAAGCAAAGTGGGGAATTAAAGAGAGTGGATCCAGCTTTAGACGTACTTGGATATGAACTTTCTCTCCCAGCTCTATTTCTTTAACCATGTTGCGTACCCCTTCAGTTCGAGACATGGAAAGTATATTGAACACGTGATGAGAATCGTGCTGCCAGTGAACAATGAATGCGGAAAGAGAGATGATCACCATGAACTTGGACTAGAGAGCACTGACATAGGCTCAATTCCTTCAAACTATGAAGCCTTTCAGAAAGTAAAGGCACCCCTGTTTCTACCAATACTTATACTGAATCAGCGGGGAGATGCCAGGACCACCGAAGTACAAAGAACAACATAAATAGAGAGGATGAGGAAATAGAAACATTCATCAGCCCTCCTGGCACATGTGAGCCTCACAGAAATTAGGATAAGTTGTAGCAATTGTTTATACTGCACAAATATCTCTCTTCAAATTACATATATGTATTTCTCCTACTTTGATTTATTTAATAACATAGTATTACATAATAATATAATAACATATTATATATATAATATGTAAACTATGTTTATATAATTACATACTCATTCTTCAAGGGTTTTTGGATACCTATTTGCAAATATCTAGAGAAATATTAGGGAAAATAGAATATTACCTTACTATTTTAGAAAATGTATAATGCAACTTTTTGTAAAGAACAACTTCTATGTACTTCTAAGTTGATATTTTTGTGAAAATACACCACATGAATGTTGTTCAATTGTATAAAAACATCAATTTTTTATTATCTTATTTATGGAGAAATTTGGTATACTGTACAAGAATTTTTTTTTTCTTTTCTTTTTTCTTTTCTTTACTTTTCTTTTCAAGGGACAAAGTCTCACTCTGTCACCCAGGCTGGAATGCAATGGCCTAATATTAATTTACTGCAACCTTCAATTCCTCAAGTGATTCTCCCATCTCAGCCCCCAGACTAGTAGGAACTACAGGCACATGCCACCATGCCCAGTTAATTAAAATATCCATATTATTTTGAAAGAGACAGGTCCTTGCTATGTTGTGCAAGCTGGTCTTAAACTCCTGGCTTCAAGCAATCCTCTTTTTTAAGCCTCCCGATGTGCTGGGATTACAGGAGTGGACACCCACGCTTTCTTAAAATAAATCCTTCATCCTTTTTATTTGTATGCTTTTCTTCCCCTCTGCCATCATAAAGTTCAATCATTTGGATTTTCTCCAGAAAGCGTTTTTATTAAATTAGATTTAGAGTACTATTTTTATAGCTTTATCTTCCATTTCCTTTTCTGGTGTCATTAGCCTTAGCATTTATAATAGAGCTTTACGTTAGATTTTAGCTCATCTTATATATTCACATAGGCTAACAAAACATGTACAGCATATAAGAAATTGTGTTATAATTTTTCAAATAATAGAGGAACTCACCTGAGCTACAAGGAAGAAATTAATCATATCAAAATAATGACGGAAATGCCTACCTTTCTGTTTTATTGATTTACTCGTACATTTCTAATGTTTTCATTAAGAAATGCTTTGCTAGGAGGGTATCAGAGCAAAAGAACACACAGCCCAAGATGGGCAATAGGGCTAAAGCACTTCTGGTCCAACAGTGGCTCCTCTCCAGCACCGGATCAGGGACCTTTACAGAGTGACTTCCAGGAAAACAGTACCGATGCAGCTGGAAAGTCTCACCCACCATCGGCTGCACACAGCTGCTGCCCCACGCCTGCCCTAAGCCTCTCCTCATCAAGCCTTTTCTACTGGTTGTTGCAGTCAGAATCACCTCTCTGTTTCTTCCCATGATCTCCTTGCTGATACTTCCTTCATGTCAACTCTCTTTTCTCCTCTGAAACACAGTTCTAGTTCTAGTCCCAGAAATTGTTGCCTTTCCTATCGTACATTAGTTCCTTCAGTATATCGTGGCTCTAGATATAAAAGTCATCACTAACTAATATTACCACTTTATTGCCTTCCAGATGTTACATTTAGACACACAAAATACTCATCTTGTCATAATCTAAGTCAATAAAACAAATAGAAATAGGCTTTGAATTACAGATGAAGCAAAAGGATGAGAAGTGGTAACTAGTAATTTTAACCAATAATTCTAATGGTGCATATTTGAAAAGTCCTACTTGAAATCAGACATAATTATGGCTAATTATGATGATACGTAATTATTAGTTGCACAGTGAGGTGTTCATTATCTCCAAGTTTCACATCCAGACCTGGAAGTTCAGAGAGATTAGGTGTTTGCAAAGACCTTCTTGTCTAACTTAGGGATCAGAGAGTGCCATGGCTGTGGGTAAAACATAAACGTGTCTGATTAAGATTAAATGCATACTGAGGAAAATGAATATATACATATATATGTGTATCTATACATATATATTTGTGTGTGTGTGTATATATATATATATATATATGCACTTTTTTTTTTGAGACAGTCTCGTTCTGTCACCCAGGGTGGAGCATAGTGATGTGATCTCAGCTCACTGCAACCTCAGCCTCCCGGGTTCAAGTGATTCTCCCGCCTCAGCCTCCTGAGTAGCTGGGATTATAGGCATATGCCACCATGCCCGTCTAATCTTTGTATTTTAATAGAGACAGAGTTTCATCATGTTAGTCAGGCTGGTCTCTAACTCCTGACCTCAAGTGATCCACCTGCCTTGACCTCCCAAAGTGCTGGGATTACAGATGCGAGCCACTGTGTCTGGCCAATGCACATATTGTGAACAAACAATCAAAACAAGAAAGGACATTGATTTTTAGGGTATGTAGTAAGTAATGTAAAAAACCAGGTAAAATGTATATCACATAATCACAAAATTTGACAATAAATAATAGAACAACAAATCAGGGATGTCCCAGACCAGGTAAAGGAAATGCTGTAATTTAACTACCAGTGAAAGGACATGCAACCTGAGGGCACAGACAGCAATAGATACCAGGATATACATACATTAAATGAACAATAAAGTAAAAGCAAAAACAAAAATAAAAACATAAAGCTGAGTTGAAGACTGAGTCTAGGGGCTGTAAAAATGTATGTCAATGATATACATTAGAGATGATAACAGTCTATCAAAAATATTCATTGTTCATTGGCTAATGGCAAAAAAAAAAAAATCAGTACAACATTGATAAAAGCAAAACCTACTTACCTCAGGGCTAACAAAACCTAACACCTGCATGTGTTTTAATGTGCATACACATATCCAGACAAACAGCTCACACTAATAACAGAACAGAATGTGAGCAACTGAGAACTGTGCTTAATATTGGCATGCAATGATGTATACTAACATCTAACTTTTAACAACATTATGTGCTTGTCTAGTTACGTAAATCCATCATATTTATCTCATATAACAGACATGTCTGATAATATAAATGTCAATTGGTTTTAATAACTTATTTTGATACTACATCTATCACAGTAAAGCATTAATGGGCAAAAGCAGAAGTCAC
Source organism: Cebus imitator (assembly GCF_001604975.1). Taxonomy (NCBI): domain Eukaryota; kingdom Metazoa; phylum Chordata; class Mammalia; order Primates; family Cebidae; genus Cebus; species Cebus imitator. Next base: position 1,710,529 of record NW_016107350.1, on the reverse strand, counting down.
ATAATATATTCTGGAATTGCGGATGGTGTAACTCAAAGGAAAGTACTTTGTAACAAAGAAACGTACACTTGTAGTGTTCCAGTTTAACGTGATTTGACACACCTGATACAGAAAAGTCCTGAAACGCACAGCAAAGTAAGTTTCAAACAAAATCTGCCAATATTCTTTGTCTGCTATTGCTTCATTACTTTTAAATAATGCAGCAAAAATGACTTAATCATTTAAACCATAAAGAGATGGCCATTTATGGTGAATATTGCACAAAATAAATATTTATTCCATGGGTGTCCTTTTACCTTGTCATTATTTAATTTTTTTTTTTAATTTTTCCAGTGTCATGGCTATATTAAAAAATCAGAACTTTGTAAAGGAAGTCAAGTGAAGGCAGTTTTATTAACTATGCCTTTTATTTCCCACATTGTAATGCTTTTACATCGGGGGGCTTCACTGATCCTGGAAGGACTGCCCCTCGCAGGGTTAGCTCATACCAAGATATAGCAAACAATTTCCTGGGAATGTGACTTTCTCAGACAAATCAACCAATCCAGAGATCTTACCTCTAATCATCTTCTTTACTGGACTCTTAAACTCTGGGCTGCTATCCATCTGCTATAATTATCCCAGGGCCAAGTACCAGACAACAAAGAACTACCCCTATGTCCCAGAGCCTGCTGAAATTCTTCAAGCTAGCCAGTCCTAAACCTGCTTACCCTGCCTCGCCTGCTCCTCCTGCAGAAATCACAAAGGTTTCCATAAAGATTTATTTGCCCACATTTGCCTCCTGCAACCTCCACCTACTGGCCAGTCCTGGTACCCCGCTGTGTGGTCCTGAGTGGGATGGCATGCCCAGTTCCTAGGGAACTGTGAGTGAAAACATCTTCCTTCATAATAGTCATTTATATGTTTGTGTGTCTTAAATTACCCGAGTTTTAAAAATCTCCCAGTACCCTTATGACAGCCATTTTTTTCTACCATTACGTTGGTGTGAAAGTAACTGGAGTTTTTGCTATTACTTCTAACGGCAAAAGCTGCAATTACTTTCACACCAACCTGTAAATCTTAGAAATAAGGGCCCTTTGATAACTGAGTTATCAACTTTTCATTTTGCCATGAAATGACACTAGAATTAAAATGTTCTTTCTACTGTTGGCATGATTTCAGTTGCAATTTTAGTATTGAATATAGAGCTACAAAAAATAATCTCAAAGAGTTTAAGTTTTAATTGGATATTATTTTATTAAAAACACTAGCTGCATATGCTGCAATTTTATAGCTATAAACGTAAAGACTCAAAGTTTTAAAACTGCTTTGTGATGCTTGTGCAGTGATTTTTGGTATGTTTTGTTTATTTATTTTTGTTTTTGAGGCAGGATCTCCCCCTGTGGCCCAGGTTAGAGCAGAGTGGAACAAACACGGCTCACTGCAGCCTCAACCTCCCTGGCTCAAGTAATCCTTCTTCCTCAGCCTCTGGACTAGCTGGAACTACAGGCACATGCCACCATGCCCAGCTAAATTTTAAATTGTTTTGTAGAGACGAGGTATCAGGCTGGTCTCAAACTTCTGAGCCAAGTAAGATCCTGCCTCGGCCTCCCAAAGTGTAAGGATTACAGGTATGAGCCACAGTGAAACACTTTCATGGAAATGTATGACAAGTCCGAACTTTATATTGTTCTTTAACAGTGTTTGAGCTTGCCTATTGAGGAAGATAAGGTATAATTTTAAATTATATGTTCACTAGATATAATTAATACAATCTTAATGGCTAGAGCAATAGTGAGAAATACGTTATTTTCACCTTTTCCTTTTGATTATAGTTGGAAAAAATATTTAAAACCATAAAGCGTCCATATTCTTATGTAATATTACACATATCACTCACAGGAAAAACAAGACTAATTTCAAGTTGAATCCAGCTGCAATAAAGCGAAGATAAGCATCACTTAAAGTTGTGGGTTTTGTTGTTGTTGTTACTTTTTTTTTTTTTTTTTTTTTTTTTTTTTTTTTTTTTTTTTTTTTTTTTTTTTGAGACAGAGTTGTGCTTTTGTTGCCCAGGCTAGAGTGTGATGGCACAATATCAGCTCATTGCAACTTCCACCTCTTGGGCTCAAGAAATTCTCCTGCATCCGCCTCCTTAGTAGCTGGGGGGCCTAAAGTTAGTTTTTATTTTCTTGTAATATTGCCTTGCGCTCCTTCCATGCTGATTCCAAATTTTCTACCCTAATGTGAAGCAATCCATTTCATCTAGATGACATAGAGTTCTGCTTTCTTTTTCTTGCCTTGAGTGGTAATGGGTCAATCAAGCCGGGAAACACCTGCATAAGAAGGCATTTCATACTATGGTATAGGTCAGAGAACAGGATAACTGAGAATGAAAAAGTGCTTATAAATATTCCCTCTTCATAAGAAGAAAATCCACAAAGACAGAAAACCCATAGATGAAAAGAAAAAAAACAAATAGGGCCCTATGCAAATTTCTTAACTTTGGAATTGAAGTAATTAAAGATTACTGATCTTTAATCAGTTAAAAAAATGAGGATGATCATGGCTTGCTAACTTATTTCCACTAAATATACACCTTTTAAATAAACCCCATGCAACTATCTCCTATGAACATTGTTTGGTTGATAAGAAAATCTGTTTTTATAGTAAAAATGTAGGGAGTACTAATGCTAGTGTCTTTAACTGCACAACCTTACAGGTTTTGAGAGATGCAGTCAACACCTTGTCAAGAACTGTCATTGTGAGCCAGGGAGGTGGAAGCACCGTTGTGTTCAATGGTTTCTTTCCTTTACATACAGGACAGCCTAGATTCTATTTATTTTATTTTATTTTTCCACCTTTCCTATTTCTTTTTGTTATAATTTCTGATTCTGGAGGTATACCTGAAGGTTTGTTATGTAGATATATTTCATGACACTGAGGTTTGTGCCTCTAATGATCCCACCACCCAAGTAGTGAACATAATTCCTTACAGGTAGTTTTTAATGCTTGCTCCCCTTCCTCTCTCCTCACTTTTATAATAGAATCTCCAATGTTTATCACCCCCATCTTTGTGCCCATGCATACCCAATGTTTAGTCCCTGCTTATGAGTGAGAGCATGCAGTATTTGGTTTTCTGTTTCTGCATTAACTTAATTAAGATAATCACCTCCAGTTGCATTCATGCTGCTGCACAGCATATGAATCCAACTGGAGGCCATTATCCTAACTGAGTTGTTAACAGCTGTGTTGTATTTCATGGCATAGATATACCACATTTTCTTTATTTGGATTCCATTTAAGGAGACAAATTGTTGTATACTACAAAAATGCATGGGATGGTATACTAGTTAGCTAGGGTTGCCGTAACAACATATCAAAGAGTAGATGACTTCTAGGGGTATCCAATTCAGCATCCCTGGGCCACATTGGAAGAAGAATTGACTTGGACCACATGGAAAATACACCAACACTAACGATAGCCGATGAGCTTAAGAAAAAAAGCCAAAACATTTCTGGTTTTAAGAAAGTTTATAAATTTGTGTTGGACCATATGAAAAGCCATCCTAGGCCACTGGCCATGGGCTGTGAGTTGGACAAGCTTGGTTTAAACAATAGAAAATCATTGTCTCATGATTTTGGAGCTTAGCATTCTAAAATCAAGGTATTGGCAGTTCTTCTGACAGCCCTGAGCAACGCATCTGCTCAACTTCTTTCCTTGGTTTGCAGACGACCATCTTCTCCCCTGTCTTCTCATTGTCTTCTCTCTGTGTCTGTGTCCAAATATCCTCTTCTTATGGGATATAAATCACACTGGATTAGGGCTCACTGTAACGACCTCATTTTCATTTAATCGCATCTTTTAAATATCTTATTTCCAGTGCATTCTGAGGTAATGGGAGTTAGGACATTAGCATACGAATTTTGAGGAGACACAATTTAGCCCATAGCAGGTAACATTACTGATGTTCAGAAGCCATGGTTGAGAGATAGCCTGGCAGAAGCACAGAGAGCAGTGCCCTGGAGAATTTTTTCTTCTCACCTCCAGAATTCAGTATACAGGATGTGCAAAAGAACTCTACAGCAGAGATAACCAGTAAGAAAACACCAGCACTTTCCAATCTCCCTTCCCAGACTTCTTTGTAGACAAATACCGCACTCCATATCTGTAGTCTCCTACTAACAATGATTTTTCATTTTCTTTTTCTTTTCTT
>NW_016107350.1:1699400-1706292 GCF_001604975.1 Cebus imitator | reverse complement strand
AGTCTCGATCTATCGTCCAGGCTGGAGCAGAGTGGCATGATCTTGGCTCATGCAACCTACACCATCTGGGTTCAAGCGATTCTCCTGCATCAGCCTCCCGAGCAGCTGCGATCACAGGCATGCGCCTCCACACCTGGTTAATTTTGCATTTTTAGTAGAGACGGGATTTCATCATGTTGATCAGGCTGGTCTCAAACTCCTGACCTCAGGTGATCCACCTGCCTCAGCCTCCCAAAGTGCTGGGATTAGAGGCATGAGCCACCTTGCCCAGCCTGATTTTTTTTCTAAAACTTCTTTTGTTTTTTCATTCCTCTATGAATGTGCAGTTCTTATATTGACTTTATTTGCAGAATGTTGCTCACTCTTTAAATCTGTCTCAATGCCTGAGATAGCATTTCCACACTCCTGTGTGGAATAAGGTTTTTATCCTCCGCTCTCCTGAGGTCAACAATGATTTTTTTTTTTTTTTTTTTTTTTTTTTGAGACTGAGTCTCGTTTTATCACCCAGGCTGGAGTGCAGTAGCACGATCTTGCCTCACTGCAACCTCTACCTCCTGGGTTCAAGCGATTCTTCTGCCTCAGCTGTCCTGAGTAGCTAGGATTACAAGCGCCCACCACCACATGCAGCTAATTTTATATCTTTTTAGTACAGATGGGGTTTCACCATGTTGGACACAATGGTCCTCAACTCCTGACCTCAGGTGATCTACCCTCCTTAGCCTCCCAAAGTTCTGGAATTATAGGTGTGACCCACCACACCAGGACACCAATAGTTTTTTTTATACGAATGCCATTTATTTGCTCAATACACTCTGAAGACCACTGATCACACACAGAAGCTCCAAACTCCTCTCCATAGCCAAAAAGACCCAAAGGATTTGGTTCCAGACAACTTGTTAGATAGCATCTGCTTTCTCAGTGTCTCTCTGCCCACTCCAGCCGCTGTGGTGTTCGCTTTTGTTCCACAAATATGCCAAACTTATGCCTCCCGGGTGTCCCCTCTACTGGCTATTACTCTCCACAGTTTTTTCCCAGTTACTCATATTTTGGCTTAAATGGCTTCAAGTCAGAGGCAGGTTTTCTGACACCAATCTGAATTAAACTCCCAGTATGCCCCTAATACATCAACTTGCTTGATTGGCTTTATCGTACATTATTAGTCTTTAAGCATTTCTTATAAATTAATAATTCATTTGTTGATTTTTCTGACACCCTCAACTGTGTCATGAATTCCAGGGGAGCAGAAACATATTAGGTTCGTTGAAGTCTATCCCAAGGCACTCAAATAGGTGCATGAAATATACTGAGAAAAATTTTTGAATAAATGAATGAATCACTTGATAAATGAATATAATAAATTTTGTGATGCATAAATAAATGCTAGGCACTATACTTGATACTGAAAATAGCTTTAGAGTATAGGGAGCATGCACTATTTCAAAAATAGGTTTTATTTTTAAATAGTCTGGTTTTTTTGGGGGGGTCTTTATGTTTTCCTTTAAGAAGCATCTATTGAGGTGATCTGAAAGTTGGATAAATTTTTTTCCAGGTAATTATGAATCAAAGGGGAGAAAGCCATTCCATTAAGGATGGAAAGTCTATGGATAGTGTGAGATGGGAGGAAAGGCTGGGTACTTGAAAGAAGGATAGAGAGACAGGAATAGACTGAGCTGAGAACGGGCCATTGGGCAGAGTAGGCCACAGGGCCTGAGATGAGACCATGGGTTCTGGAAAGAAGCCTGCAATGTCATGTTAGGCACAGATAACTAAGCAGCCAATAAACACTGTGATGGGATAGTCAAAACAAAAGGAATCTGACACTGGGTGAGCGGACAAGCTACTAGCAGTGGGATGGTCTAGGATCGGGGGAGGCAGCGTGCAGGTGATTTGATAAAGGGAGAAAGGTGTTCTGGGCTGAGTGTGAGCACATGAAACACCCATGAATTAGGAGGGTTGTGTTTGAGAAGCTCATAGTTTTGGGGTGTATATGGTTTAGCATGGTGTACAGTAAGTCCTCAGAAAACATCTTTTGTTCAACATCGTATCATAATAATGTTGATGAAACTATAAAAATGTCAATCTTAGCCAGGACCATTGTCTGCGTGGAGTTTGCATGTTCTCCCCAGATTGGCATGAGTTTTCCCCAAGTCTTCTGGTTTCCTCCTTCATCCCAAAGCTGTGCACATTAAGTGAATCAGTGTGTCTAAACAGTCCTAGTGTAAGTGGGTGGGGATGTGGATGTGAGTATGCCCTACAATGGAACAGTGGTCTGTCATGGATGGCACCGCTCCATTGTAGGACATACTCATCCCCACCCACTCACACTAGGACCTGCCTTATACCCTGAGCTGCTGGCAGGCTCTGGCCAGCCACAACCCTGAACTGAAATGATCAGGCAAATAGTCATTTTATTTACATTTATTAATCTCTCTGAAATGTGTATATAACTCACATGGATTTCAATGTCTAATATAAGAAGTGTTTTGATCTTTATTTTGAAGTTTTGTGATGTTTTTGGGACCAGAAATCTGCCACAGGAACTTATATCTTGTTTATATAAAGTAGCCTATGGTAAAGCTGGTTTCATTAGATGGCATTTTAAATAAAATTGCAGTTTCCAAGAATCCATTGATGATGTTAAGTGAGGACTTACTTTACCAGGGGGGCAGTGGCTCTAATAAAAGCTGGAAAACCAAAGACCATACCATGAAGAGCCTGTGAGACACAAGGTCAGCACGAGTTTATTACTAGAATTACCTTATGCTGCTCAAAAAACATGAGGAGCACTCTGTGACGGGCTTGGAGAATTGGATTTAAGGTGTAACAATATTGCAGCTACATTCACAGCCAAGTTTTAATATTCCCTGTCTTTAAGAAGAAGGTATAGTGATGCCCCAGTTACGTTCGTGCCAAAGTTTAATAAGTTCCATGTTTTGAAAGAAATTGCAATGACAATTAACTATCAAAAGGCTACAACACAGTATCCTGCACTTTTGAAGAAATACCATTTGGAAAAAAAAACAAAAAACAAAAAACACCTCCCTTTTGCACAACTGAAGAAGGAGTTATTCTATATTTCACCCCTTCTGTCACACCCCAAGGGTATACAGGACATATGTTTTCTATCTGGTTTCAGACATGTGCTTAGATGGCAGGCATCCCTTGGGGCAAAATAAAAAATGAATTTCAAACAACATGGAAAAAATGGAATAAATATCCTGCTTAAAAACTGAATTTCTCCATCTGTCTCATCATATGCGGCAAAAACTAAAGAATCCTACCACTCTTCACAGAAACATTCCTTAAAGATGGTCTTTGAGAATTTTTGAACAGTGATTATGTTATTAGGCTATTTAGGACTGGGAAAATATTAAAAGTGAGAAAATGGGAATTTTTTAGTTATAATTTCAATTAACAAGGTCATGGGGCTAAACGTGTTCTTTACACATGATTTATTGTATCCAAGGACTTTGTGCCTGTCAAGAGCTTCAGTAGCAGCTTCCATATGGGAAGGATGTCCTGCTATGGTGTATGTAATATGAAAAGAGTCTGACAAGTTGGGATACACACACACACACACACACACACACACACACACGTATACATATGCTTATATATATATATATGTATATATATACATGCCAGCTATACTCATTTAAGACATTTCATTAAGTGAACGTACAGCAATTTACAGCATAAAAAACAAATTTAGAAATATAAGACAAAAAATAAACTTTAGAACATACAACCAGTATGAGTACAGTGAAATCTATGAGAAGCAATATTAACAGTACGATACTCTTGAATGTTTGCAATGTGAGTTAGCTTCCTTGAAGTGGAAGGGGATCCATGAATTTCTGACACAGGAAAATATAGAAGAGGGAGAACATTCTATCCCTTGCAAATCTTAAAGGGAAACAGAAATATATAACTTATATTTTTACAAAGCACTCAAACTGGTTTGTTACAGATCAGGCACTGCTCTAAGTTGTACAAAAAGCGTATACAAATATGAGCTCACATAATCCTTATAAACAACCCTATTAGAGGCACACTGTTCTTGGACCTCTATTATTTCATGTTGTAGATGAACAAAATAGGAAATGGAGAGATTAAGTAACTTGTCACTATTGATAAATGGCTAAGCTGAATTGGAAACTAGGCAATTCAACATGAAGTCTGTGCTTGGAACTTCCACAATCTGGTGACATACCCAACACATCGAACCATTGCAACCTAAACCACCCAGGCAACCCTAAAAGGTCCAAAGGAGTCAACACCATTTTGTTAATAACATGATGAATTACCCAATTAATTTTAATTTTGATTATATAAAAATTAAGAATTTGGGGGGTGGGGCTCTAAGTTTACCAGTTCTGGGGAAAATGCAACATAATATAGATGAGTTTTGATCTATGTCACTTTGTTATAATCTCTCCTTGGTCATTTGAAATGTGTGTGACAAACTGTTTTTGTGAATTTGGAACTAGGAGCCATAAGTATGTCTTTGCTTTAAAATAGTGCAAAAATTCCAAATAAGTCTTTTTCAGCAACTCCTTTCAAGCTTCTGTCTTGATGTGGAAACTTAATTCTGTCTTTGTTTTCATAACTCTCATGAAAACTTTGCTCAGCAATACATCAACACTGCTGTCAACATAAACAATGGAATCCACATTGTGATTTTCAATCCTCTGTGCTGTCTTGATCTTTTAAGATTCATCAGCAGCAATTTCCCCAGTTGAAAGGCTTCCTTCGCTTAATTTCAGAACACACTCCTTGTCTTTCTCCTGCACTGACCACTTGTTTCATTTTTTATTGGTCTTCATTCCCCTGATGTTTTCCACTCCAATGCCCCTGAGCCTAGTTCTTGTATTTCTATTCTTGTCTGAACTTGTTCTATTAGTGATCAAATTCTGGGTCAAGTTGAGTAAAATCATTCCATTGTGCCTGGGTCTGCATCCCGATTCTGCCACTTACCAGCTGTGTGATCTTGGAAAATGTTACCTTAGCCTTTTAGCCACATTTTCTCATCTGCTAAATGAAGATAATGTTAATAGTGCCTTTGTCATACAGTTCTTATTAGGACTAAACATAATACATACTAAAATCATAGTATAACGCCTGACAGAGAGAGTATCATGTGTTTGTTTAAAAAAACAAATCTCAGTCAATATCATATAACATATATAATAGGATGAACTCATCCCTGACTTTTGTATGAATATATCAACTTGCCTACTCAATGTTTCTCCTTAGCGGGCTAAAGGAAGCTCAGACTTCATTTGCTCCGTTAATGGCAAAGCCATATTCCCATTGCTCAGGCCAGATACCATGAATTCATCTTGGGTCTTTCTCATTTCCTCACACTGCATGTATAATGCATCACCAATCATCTTGTCTCAAGCTTTCTTCTGCTCACCCACCATGCTGCTCTATCTCTGTTCCCCCTAGTATAATTGCTCACCAGCTTGTTGCACTTGCCTAAAAAGGAGCTTCCTAATTCCACCCTTGGGCCTCTATAGTGCAGCATCAACACATCAGCCAGAGAAGTCCTCTGAAAAGATAAAACGCATCAAGGCACTGCTCCACTCAGGTCCATCCAATGCCTTCCATTCTCACTCAGAGGAAGAAGTAAAGTCCTTCCACTGCCTTCAAGGCCCTACTGCCTGTCGAACCTCCTCTTGTTCTTCTTTATTTTATTTTTGAGATGGAGTCTCACTCTGTCGCCCAGACTGGAGTGCAGTGGCGTGATCTCAGCTTACTGCAACACCTGCCTTCAAGTTTCAAGCTATTCTCCTGCCTCAGCCTCTTAGGTATCTGGAATTACAGACATGTGCCACCATGCCCAGCTAATATTTTTATGTTTTCAGTAGAGACAGGGTTTCACCATGTTGACTGGGCTGGTCTCCAACTCCTGATCTCAAGTGATCTTCCCGCCTCAGCCTCCCAAAATGCTGGGGCCGAACCTCTTCTAACATCCTTCTCCACTCTCTCCAAGCTTCTGTCACACTGGCCTCCTTGTTGGTTTTTGAATAGTGGGGACTTGAAATTTGTGATTTAATTTGAAAAGCTCTTCTTCATACACTTTCAAGGTTTCCCCCCATCCATATCTCCTTCAAGTCTTTTCAAATGTTGTTTTATCAAGAAGATATTCTTGAAACATATTTCCACAATTTGCAAACTACCATTTCCCCTTCTCCGCACAACACGGACACTTCCTGGCACTCCTCCAAGCTAATTTTCTGCATAGCATTTATCATTTTCTATAATCTTATTTATGCATAATTTAAATATATAATTTAATTACTTCTTTGTATTTGCCTCCCTAGAATGTAAACACCAACATGGTTAGTAACATTTAATGATATTTTTCATAAATTTATTCACAACCCAGAGAAGAATTCTTGGCACAAAATAATACATAGACTATTTTCAACACTTTGAGTAAATTAATCCATAAGTCTATAATCCATCCCCCTACCTCTAAGCATATTGATATTTTATGTAAACTAAGGATACATTATTAAGCAGAAAAAATGAAAGGGGCAAAGTGAGTTCTTATTGTTCTCTGTCACTCAGAACATGTCACCCACATATGTGTGGTTACAAACATATTTGAAACATAAAAGCATTTAAGGATGCCAAATATATACATCTAACATATAATATTATTTCTCAAATCTAGTCTGCCAATATTGAAATCTTTCTTAGTTGTATTTTCAGTTGACACATAGTAATTTTATAAGTTTATGGGGTATAATGTGATATTTAGACACATGCATACATTATGTAATGATTAAATCAAGCTAATTATTTTCATTTAATAATTAATTTAAAAATAATTTACATAATTTATGTAAGTATACATAGATACAAATAATGTGCTTTTCTT
>NW_016107350.1:1666213-1699321 GCF_001604975.1 Cebus imitator | reverse complement strand
GCTCACTGCAATCTCCGCCTCCCAGGTTCATGTGATTCTCCTGCCTCAGCCTCTTAAGTAGCTGGAATTCCGGGCACCAACCCCCACGCCTGGTACTTTTAGTAGAGACAGGGCTTCACCATGTTGGACAGGGCTGGTTTCGAACTCCTGACCTCAAGTCATCCGCCTGCCTTGGCCTCCCAAAGAGCTAGAATTACAGGGGTGAGCCACCACACCCAGCCCAGTGTGCTCTTCTTAAAAGGTAGTTTTACTGTTTTTAGCAGATTTTGAAAAACTCATGATTTTGTGGTTAAATGGCATAGGTTATTGTAAAGTCAAGAAAAGTGATTTATTCTACTTTTAGTTCAATTATATAAAGTACTTTTCCTCATCTCTTTATCTTAGTAATCAGTCTTAGTTTATATGGCAGAAAAGCCTAGCTGAGTTCCTAAGTTCTGTGTCCCCTTCACTAGAACCGTTCCTGGGAATGCAGCATAGTCTTGTTAGAAAACAGGTGAAGAACAACTAAGTGCAGTGCTATACAATATAACAACGTTGATATACTTTAAAATCATTATATGAGCTTGTGTTAAAGAATGAATACTTAATCCCTATTCTGGAGGAATAAAAAGTAGTAGCAGAAAAAGATATTTGAACTAGAGGAGTATACTATTGCCTGTCAAATGGAAAGGATGGTTATTTGTCCCTAGCATGGGGTGTAGAATAGGGTATACCCAGTGTGGACGAAGCCCAGGTTACAGTATCTGGCATGTTATTCTGGACGTTTTCAAAGATAGGGCAGTGTGACTTTCTCAAAACTCAGATAAAATCATTTAAAAATATGAACAGAAAATAGATTCCAATGGCAAATCTATATAAAAAATGATCTGCCACTCTGGATTAACCGCACTACAATTCTCCTTAACTAAAATAGATAATTATGTACAGACTATAAAAAGAATCATTGCCAAGGGATATTTGATATTAAACTAGAGAATCAGAAATGGAATCAGCTTGTATGTCCTTAATAGGCTCATGATTGTCCTTGAATAACTGATTTTATTATTTCCTGCACTATCTTGTCATTCTTATAAAATTGGCAAGTTCAGTTGTATCATGAACCTGATTCAAAAGAATGCTGGGGAACTTAACAGGTTAGCCTTTTTCAAAAGCTTTAAAATTTGATTAAAGTTTCTATCTTCAACACAAAATGAAACTTGCCTCACTGTGTATGAATTACTCATCTGAATCCAGAGACCTTTGATTAGGGTAATTTTTCAAACATAAACAATTAGTAACAGACCATTTATTTACTAAATGTTATAGGAGAGAGCCTGCTGTCTGTATTTCCTTTCCTTGACTACTCTGAAGTTAGAATTTTCTCATGACATTTAGCCATTTATAAATGTTCAGTTCTCCATGACAGTTCTTGTGGATTGGATATTTATCAGGTTATTTTTCATAGGCTGCCCCAGAAGAAACATACTTCAATCAAAGCAAATGATTAGCACTTCCATATGATTTGACTTCACTTCTACTATGGCCCAAAAACCTATCTTGTCATTTGCTCAATTCATTTGATATGGGAAGGGCCTCTTTTGAATCAACTTTAAAATTATGTTCTGTTGACTCGCAAATGAGAGGTCAATGCTAACTGAGAGAAGCCTTAAAAACTCTGGCGTCTTTTATCCCTGCACAGATTCCATGCTCTGCATATTCTGATGCTTGGCTTTCCCATATTGCCTTACGAGGTTAAGAAGATGAATGCTCATTGCTTTTAATCCTTACCATGATTTATGAGCCTCTTGGTATCCTTTCCCCAGAGAAACTACAACTGTGTGGTTGTTCTGCCTGCTGCTTAAATTACACAGACATCTGCAAAGTAAATTATAGATTGTTGTCCCATAGACCATAGCCAAGAATTATCTTCATCACTCCTGCAGTATAATATTTTTTTTTCTGATTAGAACAAAGAGCATGTATGTATTTCCTTGATTTTGTACTTAGGACATTTTAAGCCAACTTGAATGACAGCACAATAACCTGGATTCTGACCTATCACAAAAAATCAAAGCAGCATGAAATATAACAAGACAGCTCTAAAGCCAGAAAGAAAAAAAAAAAAGATTCCCTATTTATTTGTATCTTTCATCTTTATTTAAGGCATTAAATATTTAGCCTCACAGAAGGAAAGTGACCTTTAAGATTAACTGAAAATATGCACCATGGAATACAATGCATATAAATGACCTTTGTGTCTCTGAGTGTGAACGATTTTAAGAGCATCCTGTGCTCTGTGACTATGGAAATTAAACATTGAGCAAAGAAATAGAAAATTACATAAAGGATAATTCATGGAAGATTGGGATACCTTTTATAATGTACTCTTTTCTGCTGTTCTCACTTGTATTAAACCTGTTTTAATAATCTGGAGGATTGAAGCAATCACAAGTAATTGGAATAACTGGTCTGAATTACAAGTCTGGTAGAGTCTAAGTTGGAATAATCAACTCCTCTGCTATTTTCCTTTCTTTTCTGTCTTTTTTATTCTGTGTAGATGATGAATCATAATTCCCAATGACAAGTCCATTGTGAAATCCTAACAGGCGTGTCTCGAATTATTAACCTTTGGCAATTACCAAAATTAGAACTATCCCTGCATTTATCTTCTTCAGATGTGCTAATTGCAACTCAAACAATAACCTGTCAGGGAAAATCACACGAACAAAATTTACCAAATGATTCCTAGTTATCCTTTACAAAGTACATTTTTATAAAAAACAGATGGCTCTGCAATTCATTTTTTGAATCCTATTGTGAACTCAGCAGGACACAATGAGCACTGAAACCAGAAATGCTCAAATCCCCTCCTGGCTGAGCAGATCTGTTGTCCTCCCCGTGTTTCCATCAGTTTCCCTTTCACCTCATCACTGCTGAAAGGCACAGGTTTTCTGAGTGTCAGGACCTGATATTCATGCCAATGCCCTAAAGACTTTTTTTTTTTTTTTTTTAAAGATCCTAGATTTGTTTGCCTCTGTGTCAGTGAAAAGCTCACTTCCAAAACTCTCCTTTTGTCAACACTCTTTGCATCCTCATCCTCATAAAATAAAGTAGTAGTGGAATCTTTAAGGATTCTATTTAGTTGATATGGTTTAGCTGTGTCCCCATTGAAATCTCATCCTGAATTGTACCTCCCATAATTCCACATGTTGTGAGAGGGACCCAGTGGGAGGTAACTGAATCATGAGGAGGGTCTTTCCCATGCTTTTTTTATGATAGTAAGTCTCATGAGATCTGATGGTTTTATAAAGGGGTGTTCCCCTGAACATACTCCCTTGCCTGCCACCATGTAAGATGTGCCTTTGCTCCTCCTTTGCCTTCCACCATAATGGCGAGGCCTCCCCAGCCATGTGGAATTGTGATCCATTATACTTCTTTTTCTTTATAAATTACCAAGTCTCAGGTATATCTTTATTAGCATCATGAGAACAGACGAATACATTAGTTAAAACTCAAAACTATGTAAACATATCTTGCAATAAATTATTTTTGAATACTTATTTAATTTTCTAAGAAAATACAGAATAGATAGAAATATAATTAAATTGGTGCTCCCAAAGGATCTTATATATATACTCTCTCAATCCATTGCCAGCAGTTATCTTCTCACAAACACACTCTCTCTCTCTCTCTCTCTCTCTCTCTCTCTCTCTCTCCATCAGGTTATTCTTCTGCATTTGAAAACCAACCAACTAAACCAACAAAACATCTACATCCTGTAAAAGATGTAGATAGATAAAGCCCAAATAATGGACATATTTTTTAATTTCATTAAAGTTTTTTTTATTATCTAAGCCTACTTTTCTGAACTTATCCACCAGCCATTCCCATATTTGACACACATTTCATTCTCTAACTCCTCAAATGGTTTAAAATTCACCGCATATGAAATAATATCATATATTAATGCTTTTTATACATCTATATCCTGTTCTTTACATATTTTTATCTATTTCTCTTTACAGCCTACTTGAAAGATCCTTCGTCTGAATTTTGCTGACTTTTTCCAGCTACTACAGGCAGAAATAAAATGCCAACTTCAACCATATTTTTCATAGTGGAACAAGAAAGTATTCTATAAATGATGAATGAATGATTATCTAACCATATAAAAGAAGATTCATTTTATTTCTCTTTCTCTTTACTTTTTTGCATGGTTTATAATAAATTAATATAATTACTTATTAAGCAAACATGAATATGTGAGAAATGAGTAGAATGAGAGTAAGTTTTGCAAAATACTTAAAATATAAAAGGCTGGGCATGGTGGCTCATGCCTGTTATCCCAGAACTTTGGGAGGCCAAGGTGGGTGGATCACCTGAGGTCAGGAGTTCAAGATCAGACTGTCCAACATGGTGAAACTCCATCTCTACTAAAAATATGAAAATTAGCTGGGCATGGTGGCAGGTTCCTGTATTCCCAGCTACTTGAGAGGCTGAGGCAGGAGAATCGCTTGAACCAGGGGAGGCAGAGGTTGCAGTGAGCCAAGATTGCACTCCTGCCTGGGGGACAAGAGTGAAACTTATTTAAGTCTCAAANAAAGAAGGAAAGAAAGGAAAAGAAATAATTGATTGTCCTCTGTGATTGTTGAAAAATAAAATTATAAAAGGAAGTGGTAAGATCATAAACAGCCCCCAGAGAATTATTATTTTCAAATTAATAAAATAAAAATTTCTTTCTTAATAAAAAAAATAACACGTATGATTTGAAACCTATATCTTCAATATTCTCGATTATCACTTTCTATTTTGTTATTGCATTCCACTGGGATTATTCTCAGATCTTTTTTCTTATGTGGCATTTATGAAAAGCCTCACATTAAAAAGAAAATAATTTCAAGACATTCTCCTCAATGTCTTCTGCATCAATATGAATTTAACTCTAATTAAAAACAAACGAACATGCCAATTTCTTTAAATTTTATTCTTTCCTAGTTATTATCTTTAAAGTAGCTCTATGTTAAACAAATATCAAACTATTTTTATTTCTTTTTTATAGCACATAGTGAACCAAAGGACATTGGAAAATATGCACATCTCTTCTCATTTATTTGGACCTTTGAATGTTTTAATGCTATATTATGTTTTAAAGAAAAGGCGAGAAAGTGCTGCATCAGTCATTGGAATGGCTTAGTATTAATTTTTCATTTTTCATATTTGTATCACAGATAATATTGAGGTTGATATAATCATGGATATTTAAGAATGTAAAGTTGCCTTTTACAGGAATTAAATTCAAAGTGTTCACTTCTCTTATTCTACAAATATAAGACCTGGACTGAAACCCTGATCCAAAATTATCCAAGATAGAGATTTAGAAATTAATTAAAATTTTCTACAAAAAATTGCAAAAATTTTACAAAGGAAAGATAAGACATTTTCTACATAGAAATTTTGAATATTGATGAAAACAAATTGATAGATAAAAGAGATGAACACAGGGAGCAGGAATTATTAATAGTTGAGATATCAAATGCTTCGTTTTATTTCCATCTTATATCTTACATTTTTAATCTAAAATTTGAAATGTTTCTACTGAAATCTGACAGTTGAAAGTAATTGATAATGGTTTAAAACGACATTAAAGCCTAACCTTTACTGAATAAGTTAATCTCATAAAAGAATCCCGAGAAAGAAAAAGAAAAGGCTACATTTTTCTACTTCAGAAATATGAGCATGCATAGAGAATTTGAACAAATATCACAGGAAGATTCATTAAGCCACATTAGTTTAATTATACATCTGTCTTATCTATTCAACCTTGTCTGTCTGAGTTGTTCTATCAGTGGTTAATCTTAATTGATCACTGATTGAGAACTGAGAAAATCAAGCTTGTTTTGACTACAGCCTGAGAGTATATTCTCCCATTACCAAGCAGGGAGTGTCAAAGCAGCACTTTAATTACTGTGTCTGTGAATGTTAACTGTAACTGTCTAAATCTCAGTGTTTAGATCCCTACCATCAGCAAAAGAAAAGCAGATTACAATTGCCAGCACAAGAAACTGAATTAGATTGTGCCATATCAATATTGATCAATAAAATTTCTTGTCAAAAGACAAGAAAATTTATGACTTTATCTATTTCCTACCTGAGAGCTTCAACAGAGATTTGCCTTTGAAATGAGATGTATCCAATTTAACAAACATAATACCCACTAATTATGAGGGACTAGGCAAAGTGTCATAAAAATAGAATACGAAAGGCAGAAATCATTTTCTGTTCTTTATGCGGCACATAGCCATTAGACCTTCTCAAATCTGCATGTAAATTGGAACTGTGAGGAAAAATACAACAAAGAAGCTAAACAAATAAAGAATTATGAAAGTAAATAATTCTATATTCTAAAAAATATAGAAATAACTGGTTACTTCAAGTTTTGTGATTTGTATTTATATCAACTGTCTATAAACATTTGAACATTTTGATTTCTAATAAAAATTATTGTAAAGAGTAAAGAAGTTTTAAATAGGATTTGTATTTTAAGGTATTAATTAAGAAGATAAAAGGATGTATCTTGATAAGATTTTTTTTTTAACCTACCTTTAAAAAGACTGGCATTCTTTAAAACTCCCAACTGCTGCAGGGTTCCAAATTGGCTATCTTCTCCAACAGAGCCAACCTGTTAGGTAACAGAGCTGGAAAGACAAACATATACAGTCAGAATTAACTAACTTTTCTAATAAACATTTATTTTAGACTATTTTTACATTTTTTTAAGTCGCAAAGGTGGTATAGAAATTTCCTATATACCTCACGTCTGATTTTCAGTATTGCTAATATCTTATATAGTGCATTTGTCAATGTACTTTTGATGTTCCTACAGTGTACTTACAATGATACTTTTGATACATTGTGATAGATGGACCCAAATGAACCACTATTGACACATTATTATGATTTCACTAGTTTTTCTCCTAATGTCCTTTTTCTATTCCAGGATATCGCATTGCCTTGTCATTATGTTCCCTCTGCCTTCTCAGGGCAGTGATAGTTTCTTAGACTTGTTTTTGATGATCTTGAACCTTTTGAAAAGCGTATGCTCATTGCGGCACTGTTTACAATAGCAAAGAACTGGAATCAACCCAAATATCAATCAATGATAGACTGGATAAAGAAAATGTGATACATATACACCATGGAATACTACACAGCCATAAAAAACGATGGATGAATCTGGAAACCATCATTCTCAGCAAACTGACACAAGAACAGAAAACCAAACACCACATTATCACTCATAGGCAGGTGTTGAACAATAAGAACATGTGGACGCAGGGAGGGGAACATCACGCACTGTGGACAGTTGTGGGGGGCTAGGGGAGGGACAGCAGGGGGTGGGGAGGATGCGGAGGTATAATGAGGGCAGAAATACCAGATGTGGGTGATTGCGGGATGAAGGCAGCAAACCACCTTGCCATGTGTGTACCTATACAACAATCCCACATGATCTGCACATGTACCCCAGAATCGGAAGTACAATTAAAAAAAAAAAAAAGAAAGAAAAGCAATGGTCAGACATTAAAAAATGTCCTTCAGTTGGAATTTGGCTGATGTATTTCTCATGACTAGACTGAGGTTATGGTTTTTTGGGAGGAAGACCATAGAGGTAAAGTACCATTTTTGTCACTTCTATCAAGAGTACATGTGTCATCAGGATGACTTATTACTGTTGTTGACACAGATCTTGATCATCTGACTCTGGCACTGTTTGCCACAGTTTGTATGATAAAGTTTCTTTTTTTCCACCTTTCCATACTGTACTTTTTGAAAGCAAGTCACTAAAAGCAGCCCCTACTCAAGGGATATAGAGTTAAGCTTCATCTGCTGGAGGGGAAAATAACGTGAATTACTTAGAATTTTGAAAGAAATTTATCTATTCTCCCCATTTGTTTCCCTGTTTGTATATTAATTCATTCAGTAATTTACATGTATCAGTGTAATCTCATAGGTATTTATTTTGTATTTCATGTTATAATACAGTTCGAGACTGTTTATTTTGTTGGCCAAATTGTATCAGCTTTGGCCTTTGTGAGCTCTTTCAGTTAGTCTCTATGTCCTTTTGGACTTACCATATTGGTTTGTTTAGTGACTACTTCCTTAAGTCCTGGCATAAAAAGATAGTCCACATTCATTTCAAAATGCATAATTTACGTTATAATCTTCTCACCTCAGACCTAGACTCAGTCATTTTTTTCAAGGATCTTGAGTTCCTTTTATCAGAGAATGGTTAGTAACCAAGATCTGACCACTAGTTGATTCCTTGCCACCAGGGTGTGATTACTTCTAAGCCCTCACAGTGAACTGAGCTAGGAAACTTACGTATTTATGTTAACATGTATATGCAGACATTCATAATATTCTTTATGTCTATTAATCTGCATATATAATTAGATAACATTATTTCATACTGATAATTTCAACTCTTCAGCTTCATACTGTTAACTTCAGGATGATAACTTCGACTTCCTTATTTTAAATAAACAGCATTTTGGATATAATAGGGTATATATTAAAATTACATTGATCATTTATTTTTGAAATGCTCCTATCTGAGAAATATATCAAGAGTGATTCTTGTAAAGATGTCCACACAAGTGAGAAAACATGTTAATGTGCCCGATTCTGAAGAATCATTTAAAAAGTGTATGGACATCTACTTTCATTCATATCTACTAAAGTTCATTATACTTGAAAAGGAAAAATAGCTTTTAATACCGTGTACATACAACCACAGCTACCTGATGGTTTTTTACCAAATGCCATACACTGCAACAATAAAAAGGACATGAGGAGATGTCTACTACTTTATAAGAACTAATAGATTTTCTTCTGTTGATGCATGCTATTACTACAACCATGTTTTCATAAATTCAATTTAAAACAAAAAGTCTGTGTTAGCGCAATTATACCTATGTTAAAAATGTATTTTTAATTAAATTATAAATTATAATTAATGTACATGTTAATCATTACAGCTAAATGATAATCAGAATGTATAAATGTTAATCGTTTTTATTACAAAAGTTGAGTAGAAAATACAGATAGCAATAGGGTAGACTAATAATCATATGGGATGACTTATTTTTTGAAAGTGAAAACACAAATTCATTTTATCCTTCTGTTATTCTGATAACTAATAAAGATTTCTGTCATACAAAATCTTTAGGTTTAAAAAACATTAAAGTGAGACAAAGTTCCCAAGAAATTCTAAGCTATTTCATTAGAAATTTTGGTTAAAATGTAACAAAAATCTGTATCAGTTTCCTGTGGGTTTGACAAGTAGTTACCATAAATGTAGTGGCTTAAAGCAACAGACACTTATCCTGTTAACAGTTTTGGAGGTCAGAAGCCTGAAATGAAAAAATGACCGAGCTGAAATCAAGGTGTCACGGTACCGCCATCCCTTCAGAGGGTCTAGGGGAAAATCCATTTCTCGCCTCTTCCAGCTTCTAGTGACTGCCATCGTGCCTTGCCTTGTGGCTACTTTCAATATTTCAGGCTAACATACTCAGATTTCTTTCTCCTTCTTTACCTTGCCTTCTCTTCTGTGTGTTCAAATTGTATGGTCTTTTAGGCTGACTGACTGCACCATGGACTGCCTGGTAATCTCTGTGACCTGCACATACATTTCCAGATGAGTTCCCTGAACTAGAAAGTCTGAAGTAACTGGAAAACCACAAAAGAAGAATGCCTAACCCCTGCAGTGCCAAATTAACTTTGAGACATTCTTCTATTGTTCCTTATTCCTGCCTCAGCTGATAAGGTAACTGGACTTTGTAACTGGACTTGCTCAACTGATAGGTCAACCTCATGACTCCAGAGTCTATGACCTCCTCCCGGCTTGCAAAAACCACCCCAAACTGTAACTTATGTAACTTTCCACTGCCTACCCCAAACCAACTCCTGTCCCATCACCCTCCACTGACTCTCTTTTCAGACTCTGCCCACCCGCACCCAGTTGAATAAACAGCCATGTTGCTCAAAGCCTGTTCAGGGGGGTCTCTTCATTCAGAGTACACTTAACACAAATCTTCTGCCTCTCATTTTTAAGAATGTATGTGTTTATAATTTGGGCCTATTCAGCTAATACAGGATAGTCTTCTCATCTTAAGATCTTTTATTTAATCACAGCTGCAAAGACTCTTTCTTGTCATATAGGTTAACATTCAAAGCTTCCATAAATTAGAACATGGCTGTATTTAGGAAGTCATTTTTCAACTTACCGTACATCATGAGGACTAAGCTCCGATTTTTTTATCTCGCCAAAATTCCTCTCTAAGCGGTCTGGGGAGTCATGCCCTAAAAACCATAAATTCTCATCAAATGGGTTTTATTTAACCCTATATATTATGAGTTACTTTCAACTCTGACTCTGGCATAACATTAGGAGACAAACGGCCAGGCGCAGTGGCTCATGCCTGTAATCTCAGCACTTTGGGAGTCTAAGGTGGGCAGATCATGAGGTCAGGAGTTTGAACCAGCCTGACCAATGTGGTGAAACCCCATCTCTACTAAAAACACAAAAAACTAGCTGTGCATCGTAGCAGGTGTCTATCATCACTCAGGAAGCTGAGGCAGCAGAATCACTTGAACCTGGAAGGCGGACATTGCAGTGAGATGAGATCATGCCATTGTACTTTAGCCTAGGTAATAGAGCAAGACTCCATTTCAAAAAATAAAAGGGACACAAGGAAGAAAATGAAATTCCCCAAACATATTTCTTTGAGGAAACAGTTGTCATCTATTGTGTCTAAGGAAATGAAGAAATAGGAATGCCTTTACACTGTTGGTGGGAGTGTAAATTAGTTCAACCATTGTGAGAGACAGTGTGGTGATTCCTCAAGGATCTAAAACCAGAAATACCACTTGACCCAGAAATCTCATTACTAGGTATATATCAAAAGGATTATAAATCATTCTATTATTAGGACACATGCACACATAGATTTATTGTGGCACTGTTCACAACAGCAAAGACTTGGAACCAACCCAAATACCCATAAATGATAGACTGGATAAAGAAAATATTGCACATATACACCATGGAATACTAAGCAGCCATAAAAAAGGATGAGTTCATGTCCTTTGCAGGCACATGGATGAGAAAACCAAACACTGCATGTTCTCACTCATAAGTGGGAGTTGAACAATGAGAACACATGAACACAGGGAAGGGGAACATCACACACCTGGGCCTGCCAGGGGTTGGGGGGTTAGGGGAAGGATAGCATTAGGAGAAATATCTAATGTAGATGACAGGTTGTTGGGTGCAGCAAACAACCATGGCACGGGTATACCTATGTAACAAACCTGCATGTTCCACACATGTACCCCAGACCTTAAAGTATAATAATAATAATATAAAGACTTCCAAAGAATCTTAGTCTTTACAATCTTTTATCTTAACCTGAACATTTCCTTTCTATGGATTCCAGGTCTCTAGACAAACTCAACCAATTGTCAACCAGAAAATGTTTAAATTTACCTCTAGCCCAGAAACCCTCCCCTCCCGCCCCCAACTTTGAGTTGTGCCACCTTTCTGGACCCCAGTGTATTTCTTAGATGTATCTAGTTGATATGTCATCTCTCCCTAAAATGTATAAAACCAAGCTGCACCCTGACCACCTTGGGCACATGTTCTCAGGACCTCCAGAGGGCTATGTCATGAGCCACGGTCACTCACATCTGGTTCAGAATAAATCTCTTCAAATATTTTACAAATATCTTCATTGACAATCAACTTATAGATCTACTTCCTACACCCTTCTATATGGGACAAAAAAATAACCCTAATGAAACAACTTTCTCATGAGGCTATCTCAGTATAAGACAGTATATATGTCTAAGGCAGCAGAAAGATAAACACAAAATGAAAAGGTATTCTAAAACATTGTTTAAGACACCGTAGGACAGGGATATAATTAACTTGCTTAGAAAGACACATAGATGTTACTTAATAATGAAGCTCTAATAACTGTTTCTTTGCCTTTAGATTAGGTCTACTGATAACCTGTAATGATGTGTGACAAGCTGAACAAAAATGCAGAACCAGAGGTTCAGACTGTTGCTACATAATTTTTAGAAAGATCTTAATTAAGCAAACCTCATAAATGTTTTTAAAGGAAATGTTTTCTAAAGTCAAAAGCAAACTACATTTATAACGTATGATGACTGGTACAGTACACCTTTTCGGTGGTATCAACCTTCAGGGGACCTTGCTAGAAAGAACAAAATAAATCCCAAGGCACTAACAATAAAGTCAGAGGAATTGTAACTGATGATCCCAGAAATTATCCCAGAAAAATAAAGGTATGAATGGTTTCCATAAGGTTTAAATTCCCAACATTGCTAAGGAAATTCAGGCCTCTTAGGTCGCTTGAAAGAAGGAACTAAGAATGAGTTGCTTACATGCAATTGGTTTGTAGAAAAAGTAATTCTATCACAGAATTGGAATTAGAAGAAAAAGAAACAAACCCCCAAATCTTCTGTCTACCAGTATTGGGAAGCTGCACAGGTACCAGCTGGTCAACAGGGGCCATAGATAGAAAGAGGTTAACCTTGAGAAGCACAAGGCAAGCTTGAGCCTGATGTGTGTAAAGCTCAGATCCGCCCAAATGTATAATATGGTGACTGCAACCCAGAATAGTAATATAAAGCATGTTATAGCACTGGAGAATCAGTAGAACCTCAGCAGAGCAAATAGCAAAATGTCTTGAAGAGATTCTTTCACAACGTAAGACCTTAGATTCCACAGTAAGTGAAAAAAATGTGAGCAAACATAATACACCATCAATGAAACTCAGTAGAGCCATAAAGAGAAAATTTGTTTCCTAAGAAGTAATAATAATAGAATAATCTGTAATAGATACACAATACATACTTAAAGACTTCAGAGAAAATGGAAGGAAGATAAACTGTAAGGTAAGAGCATGTCAAAAACATAAGAAACGAATTTGATCAAACATGTTTTCTCTATATATATTGTTCTAGAGGCAGTCTTATAAGCCACTTATGGCTAATCCTAATATCCATTTGTAAGAACAAAACCCAAGAAGTCAAGTTCATAGATTTTTTTGGAAAGGCAAAATTATCCCATCAGATATTAAAAAATGTTATAAAAACATGAAAAAATTATGTTATTGACACAGATGGAGTCCAAATTATACATAGAAATATGTAGCAAAGATTCATTTAAATCAGTGGAAAAAGAACAGACTATTAAATAAGTGGAATAGGAAAATGCAGATGCACAAAATCAAAGTCCAGCCATCCCTAGGCAGCCACAAGGGATTTGTTCCAGGACCGTCACAGATATCAAGAGCCACAGATACTCAAGTCCTTCATGTAAAAGGACCATTATTTGCATATAACCTATGCACGTCTCCTGTAGACTTTAAATCATCTCTAGATTACTTATAATTGCTATGTTATATTGATATTAATTTGTATTATTTTTCATTGTTACAGTTATTTTTCTAAATATGTTCAATCATGATTAGTTGAATCCAAAAATACAGGATCCACAAATACATAGGGCTGGTTATACGTTTCTTTAATTATATCATACATAAAAATAACTTCAAGATGTGTGAAGAAAAAACAGTTTGAAAGTCAAGGACATATATATATATATATATATATATTTTTTTTTTTTTTTTTTTTTTTTTTTTTTTTTTTTTTTTTTTTTTTTTTTTTGAGATGGAGTTTCACTCTTGTCGCCCAAGCTGGAGTGCATGCAATGGCATGATCTCTGCTCACTGCCACCTCCACCTCCCGGTTCAAGAGATTTTCCTGCCTCAGCATCCTGAGTAGCTGGGATTATAGGCACCCACCACCATACCCAGCTAATTTTTGTATTTTTAGCAGAGACGGAATTTCACCATGTTGGTCAGGCTGGTCTAGAACTCCCGACTTCAAGTGATATGCCAGCCTTGGCCTCCCAAAGTACTGGGATTACACGTGTGAGCCACTGAACCCAGCCAACATATATAATTTTTGTGAAATAGGAAAAACTTTCTTTAAACAAATATTGAAAACACAAAATTTGAATTATAATTAAAATCATGTATTCAAAATTAAACTTGCAAAGAAAAGAAAAGCTATTATCATTGGCTATGAGAAAATATTTCCAATCATGGAAGAGAATTTAAAGATTAAGAATGTCAAAAATCAATAAAGTATTGAATTAGGAAGGCTATATATAGGATACTTATAGAAAGAATAAAAAACAGGACTTCTAAAAATCCAAAATAAGAACAATAACAGATAATTTCTCACTGAATTTGTTGGCAAAAAAGATAATAAAGATAATGTCTGAACTTATCAATAATTGACAAGGATGTGGAGTGATGGAAGCGCTGTCTCATATTTTGTTGGAAAGCCACATTGACAAAACAGCTTTGAAGAATCATTTGGAATAGCTACTAAAAGTGAAATGCAGGTAACCTGTGCCCAGGAATTCTACTCCTACATGTATGTCTAAAAGTCTTGCCCATGTATACAAGATGTTAATTGTCGTTTTGTTCAAATTCCTAAAAATACTAGCATTTTTGAAAAGCATTTCATTTATGACAAATAAAAAATAACTAATTGCTTACATAATTATTTCAACTATTGAATTCATGAAAATAGTCTTATAACTCACTAGAAAATATTTGTAGCTATATTTGAGATGTATGTGTCTACATCCAATTATATATATGGGGTTTGTGTGTGTTTGTTGAGTATGTGTGATGTTAGAGAAGGTACTTCAAGGTTTGCTTTATTATATCATAATTGCAATTAAGAATATCATACCTAACATTCAATCAGGACAATAGAAAATCACATCAGTATTACTAGGATGAATTATAGATACGTAAATATTAGAAAATACAGTGAACCAGAGTCATGAACTTTAACAAAAGACAAGAGGAGAGTAGGAAAAGACTATATTAAGTTAAGGCTCTTAGCTTACAAAGTGATAAGAGATTCATTGTATCAGTAAAGAGGATATATTAAAGGATTAGGTACACTTGCTTTGTGATCTTCTACCTGGTTCTGGCCTAAAGATAAATCCTCTTGTAATTAGCTAAGCTACTTCACTGTGGAGTGGTGGTAAAGAAGTACAGCACTGAAAATAAACGACACCAGAAAAATGTAAACTGAGAGACATGTCAAAAAAATCAGGTCGTAGTTGTTCTTCCATAAGACCCAGGGCACTAGTTGAGAGTCAGTACACTCTGCAAGAGCACAATTCATGAGGCCATTTCAGCAAACCTAAGAAAACCCAGGACTAATATCAGCTGAGGACGTGTGGTTATCAAAAGTAGGGGAACAGAATTCTTTGCAAGTAGTTGCAACTTGGGCATAAACATATATTTTGTTCCCAACACCCCTACCATAATAAAAAGAATTTTTAAAAGAGATAAAGTCTGTACTAATGCAGAAAAGTAAGGAATGGAATCAGATAAATTGCTGACAAATATGTGAGTTATTGCCCCTTTCAAAAATAATCCCTGCTGGGCTTGGTGGCTCATGCCTGTAATCCCAGCACTTTGGGAGGTCGAGTCAGGAGGATCATCTGAAGTCGGGAGTTCAAGACCATCCTGGCCAACATGGTGAAACCCCATCTCTACTAAAAATACAAAAATTAGCTGGGCATGGTGGCAGGTGCCTGTAACCCAAGAGGGTTAAACCCAGGAGATGGAGGTTGCAGTGAGCCGAGATCTCACTCCAGCCTGGGTGATACAGCAAGACTCTAAGATAATAATAATAATGATCCCAAGATCCTTGTAACAATTTTCTTTAAAAAATATGTTATAAAAGAAAATGGGTAGAATAACCCCAGTAAAATCCCACTGATATCTCTTGAAATTAGAAGACTGAGGAGCTGAAGTGAATCTGTGGAGTACAGTGCTTAGAATTCCTTCAAAGGCAAAAGCAACCACACTGTGAGGTCCACCACCACCAACAAACTAAATGGAATATCTCCAGATGGCCAAGTTTCTCCTGATAGAGCTGAGCATTACTGTATTAGTTAAGGAAGTCCAACAACATAGTAAGCCAGGGGTGGAAAGCTGACAACAGGTACAGAATGAATATATATATATATATATATATATATATATATATATATATATAGGCAGCTTTTCTCCTGCAAGCTCTCTCCAGCCCTGTGGTATCTCCCAGCTTTCACTGAATAATAAACAAGAAATGAGCATCATACTCACCAGCTTTCTAGCTTCAGATTCTAGAATATCTGAGAATCATCTATGTATCAAAGACAGTTATACAGGCATTTGCAATATATATTAGACTCGATTTGCTATATCTGTATTCAAAATACCTTGGGAGTCTTGGGATAGAATTTGCAATATAGAAGGATGTTATAGAGTACTTAGAATGTACAACACAGACTCGGTGCCGTGGCTCACACCTGAATCCCAGCAATTTGAGAGGTCAAGGTGGGCAGCTTACTTGAGGTTAGGAGTTCAAGACCAGCCTGAACAAAATGGTGACACCCCATCTCTATTAAAAATACAAAACAATTAGCCAGGTGTGGTGACAGGTGCCTGTAATCCCAGCTACTCAGGAGGCTGAGGCAGGAGAATCCCTTGAACCCGGGAAGTGGAGGTTGCAGTGAGCCGAGATTGAGACACTGCCCTTCTGTGCCAGCAACAGTGCAATACAATTTACCAGTGAGAGAGCCATGCATCACTGATGTACCAAAAAGTCACACTTTCTTCTACAGACGACTTACAACACTGTTAAAAAAAAAAAAAAAAAAAAAAAGCACAACACAACACATTAAAAAAAATGTTGTTTGAAAAAAGTAGATACATTTTTAAGTAATATAAGCATAATACAATTATTTTTATAATGATAAAAGATTTTTCTTATGGTAAAATTAAAGAGACTATGGGTCAAGTGAAATAAAATATGAGAGAGAAGTTGTTAAGTTGCAGAATAAGATAAAATTATGTCTGCCTGAAGTAGGTCATTTGACAGTATCATAACCTTTAAAGTCACATGGAAGATCCCAAATAAAATAGATAACTAGAAAGGTCACCACAATACGTGAACATATTAATTGAAAAAATACACAGAAACACATAAACATATTTTAAAGTGAATGATTGAATATGAAAGAAAGAGGTGTTCTAAAATGTGAAGCAAAGCTGAAAAACAAGCACAGAAAGGAGAGTGCTACAGACAAAGTGATTCATTTAGCATCTATGAAGCCAGCACAGGTTGAAGGTGGACTGGAGAAAACCAGAAACAACTAGATCCCGGTAAACCTACACACTTAAAAAAAAAAAGTCTCCCAAATTAGGAAACAAGGAAATTGTATTGTTGCTTCTAGAGATTTTTGTTGAAGAAAAACGTCTGCTCTGAGGATGTATGGCCTGGCAGGCACTTATCTGAGTTTGAGAATTTAATTTACATTATTTGTTTGGTTCCAAATCAATCCTTACATCAGGATTTGAATTTAAAGTGGATCGGGTGTGCAATGCCTTCCAGATGAACATAATTGTCCCTGGAGAAAAGAACTCACAACTCACATCACAAAGATATTTTGAAGTTTGAGCCTTAAGTCACAAAACACAAAGGATGTCTGACAGAGTTCAGTAAGGTAAGAAAATAAGAACAAGAAATAACAAAGATATTAAAAAGGAAGAACCCTGCCTAACATTATTTGGAGATGTGATTATGTTTTACTTTAAAAATTCAAAGGATCATCCACCAAGGATATGCAATTTATAAGAGATTTTAGCAAAATTTCTGAACAATGTTTAAATAATTGCATTTTAATAGATTTGCAACAGGAGATGAAGGTATAATTTAAAAATCACTCACCTTATCTATATTCATTATATGTATCAAGAAATAAGTTTAAGAAAAGGGTATAATACTTTTAGTGATGTAATTGTAAAATTTGATTGCTAACTATTAAATAAGAACTAAATAAGTGGGAAGATATATCCTGCTCATTGAATCAGATTTAAGTATATATCAATTTAAAGAATTCCAAGTAAAAGGAATTCAGATTTTTTTCCTGTGGAAATTGTAATGCTGATAGTTAATGACATGAAAGAACAAAGGATTAAAGTAGCTAAGACATTAATAATAGCTAAGTACAAGGGAGATAGCTTTGTCCTACTCAATAATAAACCAAAGTATATTAATTAAAACAGTGAGGCTTGAACTCTAGTAAAGAAATATTGATCAATGAATATGATATTTTAAATTCTACACAAATACATAACTGTATACAGTTGACATTTTTAGTTATTCATAATGCTTAAGTATTTTGCATTACTAATACATATTTAGAAATAGAAGAGAGAGACTTGAAACACACACTTACACAAACTCACCCATGAAAACCTAATATATGGCAATGCTTAACGTGAAAAAATAACAGGGAACCATAGACTATTCAATATGTAGTAATGGGAAATCTGATTATCTCTAATTAAATATTTTTATATCCCTGCCTTACTCTATACACACAAATCAATTCTAGGTAGACTAAGCAATTAAATGTGAAAGATCAAAGTGTAAGACTTTTGATACAAAATATAATAAAATATTTTTATTAACTTGGAGTACAAAATGTTAGAAAAGTACTCAAAAATTCTACCCATACAAAGATAGGCTTATAAATTTTTATGCAACAATTACAAACTTTATTTATAGGACAAATAATAGTGTTCAGATCCTATGAAGCAATCGTACAATACAATTAGAAAAAGACAAACAACCTTATAAAAATGGTTGAAACTCATATACTGTTATTTAAAAAATAAAATACACATGACTTAAAATTCATTTATTGATGTCCAAACTTATTAGTAAAGAAAGCAATGGACTATGCCCTCAAATTAAGGGCATGGTGAGATACTATGAACATAAACTAAGGTGGCAAGGTAAAATGTCAACAATGGCCAATGTAGAGAATGTGGGGAAAATTGAATATTCATATAATACTGACAAAAATGAAAATTGGTACAGCCCTCCTAAACAAATAATTGGTCACTAGTCTGAAAACATGAACAGGTGCATATCACACGATCCTAACCTCAGACTATTTTAGACATAGATAATTGGACAAAAACAATAATAAAATACAGAAAATATGTATAAATAATTCTAATTACAGATTTTAGAAATGAAATATAAATATCATTTGTCATTTTTGGAAGAGACAAATGGCTCTTTTATATCAAGAAAATCCAAGTAGTAAAATAAACTCGTGAAAAAATAAAGTTTTATTTTTCATTTTTGTTAAGAAGTTAATTACTATAATTCTTGATATTGGTAGTTGTAAAGTTCTACATTTGTAATAACAAACACATAATATAATGTTAATAAAAATGGCTGGTTGCAGTGGGTCATACCTGTAATCCCAGCACCTTAGAGGCTAGGTGTGTGGATTGTTTGTGTCCAGGAATTCAAGACTAGCCTGGACAACATGGTGAAACCTTGCCTCCTAAAAAAAATACAAAAATTAGCAGGGCATGGGGTTCACGCCAGTAGCCCCAGGTACTAGGAAGACTGAGGTGGGAAATTCACTCGAGCTCAGGAGGTCGAGGTTACCTTGAGCCATTTGCCTGCCACTGCACTCCAGCCTAAGGGACAGAGCAAGACCTTGTTTGAAAATAAAAATAAGAAGTAAAATTGTGACATATTCATTATACCAACTAGAAAAATTTGAAAAAGTAAAATAGTATATTATTATAGAAATGGAAAGAAACATTGGAGAAGTGTTAAAAAATAAATGGACAAAAAATACTAGTTTGGAAGAAGTTTAGATTCAAAAAACAATGCTATACATTAATCAGATACAGATAGTTAATTTATGTTGTTTTTATTATTGAATTACATTTTCTTTTTAAATTATTATTATTATTATTATTATTTTGAGGCGGAGTTTCGCTCTTGTTACCCAGGCTGGAGTGCAATGGCGCCATCTCGGCTCACCGCAGCCTCCGCCTCCCGGGTTCAGGCAATTCTCCTGCCTCAGCCTCCTGAGTCGCTGGGATTACAGGCACGTGCCACCGTGCCCAGCTAATTTTTTGTACTTTTAGTAGAGACGGGGTTTCACCATGTTGACCAGGATGGTCTCGATCTCTTGACCTCGTGATCCACCCGCCTCGGCCTCCCAAAGTGCTGGGATTACAGGCTTGAGCCACCGCGCCCGGCCTTAAATTATTTTTAAAGTACCTATAGTAAGGTTATGTATAGCAGAAGAATATAGTATGCCTTTTAAAAACAAACCATTAGATCTAAACACAGATCAGTAGAGGAAAGATAAGGCCGCTAGTTATGAAATAACTTTAAAATACATTACAATTTAAAAATAAAACATATTTAGCATTTTGGAAATGTTTATTTTAAAATGCTTGACAATTACAGTTGACTTTTAAAATCCTACTTAATTTTTATTTTCCATTATTAATATGTGAATAATATTATTTTTAAAATTTTGTCTTCTGCCACTATAAAATTTAGATGTTTTAAAAATCTCTAGAATTTAAATTCTACACTTTTAGATGTATCACTCTGGTACCAAAGTTACATCATATTTACTTGAAAATCTTCAAGTTCAAAGGGAATTTTGGAGAACATTTCCAAAGCAAAGTGAATATTATCAACACAGTAACTAGATAAACTTTGGTAAAGTAAATGTTTTATAGTCTTCACATGTGGAAGAAAACCACACTATTAAAATTAAAGTCTTAAAAATTGAAGACAGACATCTTAGGGTCCCTCGGCCTTGGAATACTATGCAACCATAAAAAATGATGAGTTCCTGTCCTTTGTAGGGACATGGATGAATCTGGAAACCATCATTCTCAGTAAACTGACACAAGAACAGAAAATCAAACACCACATGTTCTCACTCATAGGCAGTTGTTGAACAATGAGAACACATGAACACAAGGAGAGGAGCATCACACACTGGGGTCTGTTGTGGGGAGCTAGGGGAGGGACAGCGGGGAGTAAGGATGTTGGGGAGGGATAACATGGGGAGAAATGTCAGATACAGGTGACAGGGGGATGGAGGCAGCAAACCTTGCCATGTATGTACCTATGTAACAATCCTGCATGATCTGCACATGTACCCCAGAACCTAAAGAACAATTTTAAAAAATCACAGACATAGGCATTCTAATATATTATTTGAAAAACAAAGATCTATACTTTCTATTTTGACAACTTTTGGCTCTCAAAATCTTAAACTTTCTAGTAGCAATATAAATGTATTTATTCAAATTATTACTTTGCATTTCTATCTGTTTCACATACTTTCCCTGTTTTTTTTTTTCTACTTACTTATAAAGGTTTGTGTTAAAAAGGGCATACAATTAGTATCATATATTAATATTTATTGAATTGAATGGGATAATATCATCTCTCTGGTTCTACCATCTTATTTGACAAGAGACAAAAATACCAAAGAAAAAGAGAATAGTTTCATATTTTATGGAAGAATAGGTTCATATTTTATGTTGTTTTATGATTTATTTGCACTATTTATTCAATTATTCATTCAGCAAACTATGCAGTATAAAGTAGACATCAAATAGAAAACAGAATTTCTGTCCTGATAAAATGCAAAAATTCTAAAACAAATTGATGCACAGGTAAATGCCACAAATACAATATTACAAGCCTACATAATGCAAGTTCCATAGACACAATATATAAGATATATACATATATATGGTATACACATAAGATATATATATATAACACATATATCATATATATCTTATAGATATAAGATATATATTATCTATCAATATATGATACATACTATATTTATCTTACTAAATATGTATCATCTTATTTGACAAGAGACAAAAAGGCCAAATCTATAGCTAATTTACAGAAATTAGTTAACTATAATTATATATTCTATTAATTTCTATAAATTAACTATATCTAATTATAGTTATCTGTATATCTTATTTGATATAATTTCTGCATTAACTGTGACACAGCAAAGAAACTTATTTTCTAAAAGTTATGATGTATAACACATTATAACATATAATAATACATATGTAATATTATTATATATAATAAGATATATATATCTTATTGGTTCTGTTTCTCTGGGGAATGCTAACACGCTAAATCAAGATAAAGCATCAGCATTTGCTGCCAGAAAATTGCAGAGTACAGACTACAGAATTTTTAAGTTTAAGTTTATTTTTTCCTGATGCAGCCATGTTTCCACAAACATTAGTTCCTTGTGTCTATTCTCTACTTCCTGCCTTTTGTTTCTCTATTAACATTTTACTAGTATCTAAGGAAATATATATATTTTTTCCTTTGCAACAATCAAGCAACTAGGTTCTGGGGGAGAAAAACATCTCACATATTAATACATTAATGGATTATAAATGCCTGGCTTCCAACCTCAACTGGGACTTCATGTTTCTTGGCAATATTTTCATGATGCTTTCATTAATTTTCCTGGTTCTTCCCTACAGCAGTTTTTTTAATAGGGTTATCCCTAGAGTGTACAAGGATAAGACAGGTACTTTTATGGGGTCCCTGTCTGTGAAAATTGATTAAATCTGTAATACACAATCCATGAGCTCATCTGAGTTATAGTGATTTATTGATGAAGATCACAAATACAAATAGACAAAAGGAACTAATGTGTTTGTTTATTGCCCAAACAGCACATGTGAAGGTCCCTAGTAGAGTCTAAGCACCATCTCTTCGTCATTTACTGTCGAATGTGTCATTTACTGTCAAATGTGTCATTCCTGAATAACTATATGTATTTATAAGAAAAAGGTAGCAGAAGTATTACAATGGCTCTTTGAAGCCTGTTGTATTGAACAATATAGATCTTCTTGCCACTACAGTTCCCTAATGCCACATATATAATGAAGTTTTTATCATTGCTTGTCCATTGTGGTTTTCATGAATATCGGGTTTCAGTGATTCTCTCAAAGCTTGTGTCTGCACTTTGATAATGATAACCACAAATGCAATTACTTGCCAAGTCAGATCAAAAAATGAGAAAGATTATTATTTTGTTTTGGACATGTTCACTTTACGGTTTGAAGTTTTATGGCATAAATGTTGAAAGTCATATCTTTCAACTGTGCCTTTTCTTGCACAAATTAGACCATAAGCCTTGAATTTGTAGCATGTAATCTTTTATAATATTGACCTTATCTCTGACTTCCACAACCTGACGCCAACTAAAAGAATGGTCAAGAACAATGGCATGGGGCAAAAATAGCAGTTTCATTGATGCAAGGGATGTCTTTGGTAAGCACGCCTTAAAACCAAGCTGTGGGTGGTGGGTATCACTACGCTGATTGGAAACAAAAAGTACTGGAATTTGTAGGGCCCATTGGTATTACTGTACAATCGTCTTCAGAAGCTCTTGGGAGGCAGGCTCAGTCATCCCTGAAGGACTGCCTGACACGAGACCTGGACCCCACCTAATATGCGGTGACCTCCTGGTAAAGTGTCCAGGGGAATACCCACGGTGACATTGCCAGTGCCAGCTCACCCATGCCACCAGAGGAAGACAGAAGATTTTGGGGTAGATTATTTTGCCAACTAGGACCCATGTAAGATCAGATTGGGGTGCCCTCTCCTGAGGTACTGTGTCTTAGCTTGTCCCACGCACTGGGCAGTATCCAAGAGGCATGTGACTAAGAGCAAAGGCCTCCCTTGCCCAAGTCTAAGGGCTGTGCTGCTCAATTAAATCATTTATGCTTTCCAAAAAGTATCTATGTATTCTTCACCACCATTTTTATTCTCTATAGGCCATGCCAATTTTTACTTTAGGGTGAACATGAAGACATAAAGTAAAATTCTCTCACCATATTCAACTTGTCAACATTCAATTTAAATTTACAGACATCTCCGTAACCATACTCATTTTTAATTACCTCTATCAAATGATGGTAGTTGTGAACTTTTGTATTAGAATGATAGAGTGCTTCAAATTACAATGTCTAATATTCACACAGAGTTCCTGAACAATACTCTTCAGATCCACAGTATTTTACTGTATAGTTCAAACATTATTTCTTTATTTGTAAATTACGTATATTATATAGTTCTTGGAGTTGTGGTGAGGTTTAAATGCAATGTAATAATGTTTGTAAATTACATTCCTGGAATGCAGAATACCCTGTGTATATTATAGAGGTAGCATATTCATTCTGATAAAATAATAGACATGCTTTTTATTTCTTTCTGGTTTAAGAAATATAAAAATGTTTCTTTGTTAAAATTTACTATATGGTGAAAAAAAGTTTTAACCAAAGGAAAGTGAATTACATTCTATTTATGAGATTTAGGGGCAGAAACAAGGATTTGTCTGGAGATAAAAAGAAAAAACACTAAAGCAATCTCTGGAGTGAGGAAGAAAAGTTCACTGTCCTAGCCAGCACCAGCATAATAGATAACAAAAGCTACAATGTGAATAGTGACTGTTATTTATTCTTTACTTCATTAAATGAAAATTTATTTTTATTTACCTATTTAAAATTTACATGAATATAGTAGAAGCTTGACATTTTTATAAGGCAGGGATTGGTATAGTTGCATAATGTAATTCCACAAATGAACAAGTTTAGATAAATATGCATGCAGCATTTTTTGATAAAACATTTTAGTTTTCATTATACATAAGGACATCCATTGTAAGGAACCCAGGAAATAAGTTAGATCCAACCAACCCAAAGAACACTTACGGGGGTGCCCTTAAAAACAATTCACTTTGCAGGGCATGGGTACTTGTATGAATAATACAGTCATGCAGTCTTACTTATCCAACCTGGCTTAAAATAGAGAAAGAAATAGATAATTACATTTATTGGAGCATGAGAAAGAGTCTCTGTATAAAGGGGTGAAGGAGCTCAACACTTTAAGGCTGTAGCTAGTGATGTCAACTAAAGTGTAAGAAAAGCATCACTCTTCAGTGATCATAATATTAAGCAAACAGGGCTTATTAGTTGGTGTTTTAGAAATTCAATGTAGTTATTTGTATGTAACCACAAGTGTGACTAAGATATATCTGTATCTGTACACACACACACACACACACACACACATACACATATACACTGAAATATCTGACAAGGGGACATGAACAAGATAGAAGGAATCACACTTTGTTTAGTTACAGGTACATGTAAGTATATTGCATGAGGTTTGGGTTAGTTATTTATTGTGCATCCTGTTAGATGTTTTTAACTCCATTGCCTTATTTGTGTGAAGAGCAATCAAGCCTGCTTTTCTTAGTTCTTTTATTTTTCTCACTAAAGCATGTTTGTTAACTGAGGGTCCTGTATCATGGCAGGAGGCAGGAGAAGGAGAGGAGATGGTGTATTTT
This sequence comes from Cebus imitator, assembly GCF_001604975.1. NCBI lineage: Eukaryota > Metazoa > Chordata > Mammalia > Primates > Cebidae > Cebus > Cebus imitator. The sequence goes on along the minus strand of NW_016107350.1, from coordinate 1,673,916 downwards.
ATATCTTTTACATATTTCTGGTTATATAGGGCTCATTTAAAGGAAAGATTTCTAAAGGAAGTGTTTTGTATCTTATCAATTGGAATTGTGAACTTTCTATATGTTTGTAACTTAATGGGCAATTGGCTGGGGTAAGCATACTCCTTAATAGAAATTAATATTTTATGTTAATATTTAATGGCATTTTATCTTAGTAATATATATGAATTGCATTTTTAAACTCATCTATTTTATTAGTCTTATGGTAGTTTGAAGTTTGTATATATAATGTTTAACAGTTTATTCTTTGAATGTTATAAGTTAGATGGAATAGGAAGTATATTAAAGTTGTGGAACTTATGGTTAGATCTTTAGTAAAATGTACAGAAAGGACATGTAATATTTTCCCTCTGTCAACTTCCAAATAAGCAAAAAAGCCTAATCTATGTATTCTATACCATGCTAAAAAGTAATAGAGATTCCTCATAAATAAATACAAATGTTAACTGTTAGAATGGTAACATGGCATTTAGGTCTTATTTTAATAGCAATATTTGTGCATTAGCTGAAACAAAGATGAGCCAACTTTTCTGTAAGGAGCCAGATACTAAATATTTTAGGCTCTGCAAGCCACAGGGTCTCTGTTGCAACTCTTGTGGCCTTAAAGCAGCCATATTTGCCAGTGCTTAAATGAATGAATGTGGGTGTGTTCCGGTGAAACTATCTATGAAAGGAGGTGGCTAGCCAGATTTGACCAGTAGCCCATAAATTTCTGACTCCTAAGTTAAAGCCAACTTGATACTTCCAAATAGAGTTTTCTACTTTATATAAGACTTATATTTATGATGACTAAATCCACAGTTCTCAACCAAATTAGGGAGAAGTTGTTGAGAAGAAATTAATATTTATAGTCCAATATTGCCTATTAGTCATGACTAGCAATAATTAACATGGTATGTCATTAAGTGCATCAGGAAAGTGTTATATTTCTTGGTATTTCTCATATCAATGGCCTTATACACTAATTCTTTCACAGTGAGTCATTGTTTTTCAGTTCTGATAAGACACAGTCATCATTTGAAGATGACTAAATATTACATAAGCTAAAATTAGATCAGGTAAACTATAGTTGGTATGCTATGAATGCACATATTGTCTTGATCCCAATGAAATAACCACACAAGAGTAGAAGTATTAATCCCAGACTATAAATTAGGAATCAAAAGCTCAGCATGAACATATTATCTGACCAAGTTCTCATTAACAGTAAATTAAATTGGAACATCAAATATCTAATTTTATATTTGACTCCAAAGCTCATGCTCAGTCTAACATACTACTCAACTGGGTCCATTGTCGTCTACTGCTCTGGTGCATTTAAGTTTTGCTTGGGAAAATTATTGTTATTTGCAGCCACTGAAAATTCCACTGAACACTCATAGCTAGTCAGATTTTCCGTATTTCATTGTCGCTGTCCTCTAAACTGAGATTTTTCCATACTCTTCTTAGACTCGGCCATGAAGCTTCCTGCTACTCACTGAACAAGATCTCACATGAATTACTATAACTTCATTTACTTCTTATTCCAAATAGCTATGAACTGTTTCATTCCTTATTATTTCATCCAAAATATTATAATCTCTATGTCACTAAACCAGCTGATGCAATCTTCATGAATCTATCCTTTCTCACTAACTCCAGAATCATGCTTCAACTGTAATTTTGTTTCTGTCATTCTGCTAGTTTCTAATCCTTCACCTACAAGCATGCATTGGTCTTTTCTAACCTGATCTCATTCCCCTAACTCCTCAAACTATTTTCACTTATTCTCTATTTCTTTCACTGAAAGATTTCTTGAAAAAAAAAAAAAGTCTACATCCTTTGACAACATGGTCACCCACTCAGACATCATACCTCATATACCCAAGCTTCTACCATATTTATTCTGCTGACATTGACCTCTCAAGTGTTTCCTGAAATTCTGGAGAAATCCCACCAGATTGGCTTTAGGACTAGGTATCTGGATCTTTATGTTGAAATTCATGTTGGTAATTCCTCTCTTGACTTTGAAAACTCTTTCTTAGCTTTTCTTTATCCTTTCTTAGAATTTATTTTCTGATTTCTTTAAAGAAGGGGGTGGTGCTGATTTTACATCATATTTGTACTTTTTTATACTCTCTTCCATGGGAATCTCATTTACTTTTGTATATTCAAATCTTATGCAGATTTAATATCTATATATGCTCTACAGGCTCCAGTTTCTTTTCTTTCCATTTTCAACAGACTGTTTGACATCTTTTCCTGAATAAACTCCTAACCATTAAAATGTAAGTTGGTCTAAAACAAACTCATGCGCATATACTAGAGAATGCATTTTACAGCCATCTAGAGCTCACTTTTCAGTGTCTTGAGCTATTAATTTTGCTCTCCCCCTCAATTCGTTTTTGCAAATATCAAATATTTCAGGTTCCATGTTCCACCATTATTGATAGTGTCCTCCTTCTTATCCTGTTGCTGCTGCAGGTCAATCCTTATGGATCCTCATTTTATTATTGACTTTATTAATATCTTCACTTCTCTCATCACTTTAAAAATTTAATCCAGATAACATTTTTAAGTTATAGGTTGCCTCATATAATTCTCTTTTCTTCAAACATCGTTAATATCTTCCAAGCCTATTTAATTAGTTTCCTTCTACCCTAACATCTTTAGTTCTCTAGCATATGGCCCTGGATTATATACCCAATTTCATTTCAAGACTCTAGGTACCATACTTAAGTCAGATGTCATTAGATTGACTGTCCAGCTGAGGTGAAAACTACTGTCCAAATTCTCAAAAGTGTTCTATTTCCATCACCTGGAATCTTCTATGCTTCATTCATTTATTATTATTATTTATTTGTTTTTTTGAGATAGGGTTTCACTCTGTCACCCAGGCTGGAGTGCAGTGGCACCATTATGACCTACTGTGGCCTTGATCTCCCTGGGCTTAGGTGATCCATCCTCAGCCTCCTGAGTAGCTGGGACCACAGGCACAGGCCACCACATCTTGGTAGTTTTTTATCTTTTTTGTAGAGACAGAGTTTCACCATATTGTTGCTCAGGCTGGTCTCAAACTCCTGGATTCAAGCAATCTGCCCACCTCAGCCTCCCAAAGTGTTGGGAGTGCAGGTGTGAGACACCACACCTGACCTCATTTATCATTTCTAGCATTTAAAATTTTTCCCCATTCTTCAAGACTCATTTCACATTCTAGCTCCTCTTTGACTGATTTTATTTAATTCCCCACGGGGATATAATCCCTTTCCCTTTGGAAACACCAGTTTGCGCATCTTTTATGGCAATTATGTGTCTCATTGTCTAACATACCCTACTATATTCTAAAATGACCAAGCACTGAAACTATACACTATACAACTTGTAAACATGTGACATGCATATATCATAGGAAACATTTTTTTTCTTTAATTGACAGCATAAACAGACATTTTATTTGACTTCATATTGAACTGAGGGTGTTCGGTCACATAGGATAAACGGAAAATGTATGAATGCTGCATTGTCAGTCAGAATAGACCATGCTGCATATATTGTAGCAACACAGGCTTTCAAATCAGAGTGGGCTATGACCCTAAGTCATCTTTCTTGCTCATATTGTATGTCTACCCAGTGACACATGTCACATCTCATATTGTGTTTACCTAAACAAATCACATGACCATGACCAAGTTAAACTCGGTAGAATGGGGCAGGGGCTATTGGTGGATAAACTATCTACATCAGGAAGCAATGGTATGCCTTTAAAAAGCTGGTTCCTAATTAAATGGGCTAATGTATGGTTTCTGGGGAGAGAGATAGAGAGAGAAGACAGGGAGATAGGGGGAGAGGGAGAAAGGGAGGAGGAAGGGAAGGGAAGAAGAGGGAGGGAGAGGGAACGAGGGAGAGGGAGGGAGGGAGAGAGGGAGGAAGGAAGGAACTGAAATGCATTAAAGATGTTCTAGTATGACTAAGAAAATTTTAACTCACATGCTGATAACTGGCATTTAACTCCCCACGCCTTATTTCCAGTCTTTCTCTTTCTCCCCTTCTCTCTTTGTATTCACCTTTTCTTGCCACGGGCTCCCCCTCAGAGAAGCAATTGTGGGCTCTACATGTGTATACTGGGTAGGAAGGGAAAGAAATTGCATGTCATAGAGTCTAAGAATAGATTTTTCAAAACCCGGTGTTAAAGGAAATACCCAAAAGTTATAAGCATAACTACCTAAGTCAAGAATGGGTTCCCTCCAGCTGATAAATTCTAGAATATAGGGAGGATTAACAAATCATGACCTAGATGAGAAGGAAGCATATTAGAGAGAAACTTACAGTATTTATTTCTTTATGTGGTTCCTAGCAGAGCATCAATTCCACTCTATGTTTCAGGAAAGCATCTATACTTGTCTGCCTTATAGTGGCCTGCATACATCTTTCTTCCTTAAAGCCAAAGAGCCTTTACTCATTTATTCACTAATTTGAAAAATGTTTACAGAATGTCTATAATATGTTAGTCTACTAACATTCGGTGTTTTATATATTAACTAGATCTATAAAATATGTGCAAAATAGAGGCTTTGTTCAAAGGACAAAGGACAAAGCAAACATTACTTCCTGAATTTAAAAAAAAAAAAAAAACTGAAATTTCCATGTTGACTTACGCATGATTCAATTGTAACACAGGTCAAATTGGCCTAATGTCATCAATGATAATAGACCAGTTTGATATCTTGCAGAAGGAAAAGGTGATCAATATTTCTGCATATTAAATTAGGGCATAGACCTGGAGAGTTGACAGGCCCCTGAAATAGGACAATCAAGGTGTATTGCTGGCTCTGTCAGCTTAAAGAAGTCTACTTTTAGTGGTCCTTATTGATGGGTACAGAGGAAGAAAGCCATTTGCCAGATCAATAGCTGCCTGTCAATTATTAGAGAATGTGGTAATTTGTTCAAGGAATGAAAACACATTTGGCACGGTAGCTGCAATTTAAGTCACCACCTGGTTAAGCTTTTAATACTCCATTGTCATTTTCCAAGATCCATCTGTCATCTGCACTGGCCACGAGTTGAATGAGGATATGGTGGGAATCACCACCTCTTCTGCATCTTTAAATCCTTGATGGTGGCACTTATCTTTGCAGTCCCTCCAGAGGTGTGATATTGCTTTTAGTTTACAGTTTTCCTAGGTAGAGGCAGTTCTGGTGGCTTCCAGTTGGCCGTTTACACCATAATATACCTGACACTACAGGTAAAGGAACCAATGTGTGGATTCTGTCAGCTACTGAGTCTGTGTATTACAATTATGCATTTCCCACCTCGGAAAATAAGCCCATGGTGGGTTCAGAGACCTGCTGTTCACTATAAGGTGAACTTGAGCTAAAACTCCGTTGATCCTATAGCCTTTATAAGCTCTTACTCTGACTGGTGAGCTACAGTTATGTTTTGAGCCTCGTGGAATTAGTTTCATTTCAGAACCCGTGTCAAGAGTTCCCACAAGTTCTTCTCATTTCATTTTCTGCAAAGAACAATTCAACTGCTAAAAGTTTTCAGGTCCCTTCGGGTAAAAGAAAGACTAATGTTATAAATTCTTGGCATTGTTCTGGAGTCCCTCTTCAAGCGTACTTGTCCTCTCCTCTATTCAAGGGGTGCTGGGTCTATAAACTGGCTTACATTTGGGGGTTGATTGAGAGGCCATGACTCTCCATTTTAAAGTTCAGGCTAGACTTTCGTTCATTTAACTGAAAACTTGGCTGCTTTCAGAGTTCTATAACTAAGTCCAGGAAGAATTTAATAGGCTTCCTGTTTTACTTCTAGGAAGACACTGATGACCGAACCAATGTCATTGGTCTGTGCAAGTCAGAATACTCTGATTACCACTTTGACTGTGCTGTCCATTATGGTCACCACATCCACATTGACTTCAGTTTTCACTGTGAGGTCTGGCTTACAGAGAAGAGTGATTGCAGAGCACTTCAAAGATGCCAGGGCACCCCTCACGAATTTGTCAATCACAGCTGAATTTATGGTAGAAGGTATGTATTCTAAACCCTCTCAGGTTAGGCAACTAGGTCTTAAATGGCAGATGTACTCTAACATTCTAATGTTACTAAACTTTTGAATCCCTTCCTCTACATTGAGCCAAGTCAGCTTAGGCACTTCAGTTTGCTCAGTATGGGTGATCTTTCGGTCCATGTTTTAGCCAAACAACCAAATAGTTAGAGCCCTTTTGAACTCCCTGAGCTGCAACACTAAATGTAGAATCTCTGCTAAGTGAGCTCCTATCAATAATTTTCTTCCTGATCCAAATTTATGTTGCATCTGCTGCTATTCCATACTCTTCACATCCATTTCCACATGTTTCCTGAGTTTCTATCTGTATAAACTAGAAAACTCAAGGAGTTTTCTTAGATTATAGCACGTCTCCTCATGAACCACATTTTGTACCTAACCTTTAGGGCCCTGTGTAGAATTCAGACTAGTTAGAGGCCTAGAAGCAAAGAAGGATGGTCATAGCTTGAGGCTGTTATAGTTTCCTTTAGCCAGTTCAGGATTAATTCACTCTGAAAAGTGGGGAAGTCACTTCCACTGTGAGTTGGGAAGCTGCTTCCGCTGTTGGTGGAGAGACCTCGTCTACTGAGAATTTGGGGTCTCAGTGTCCTGAGCTTCATCAATACTTTCCACATATTCCCATTCTAGCTTCCAGGGTCGCATTCCTTCTCAGCTGATACCCTCATTTTAACATTAGAGGCCCTGTGAGTCTGAGAACTCAACTTGTATTGTGATTCAGAATGAGATTCTGTACCTGATATTCAGCAATTTCAGATCTGTGGCTATTTTATCCTGTGGCTAGAGGATAATGGACTCCTTCAGGGGACACGTAGAAGTTTTCAGGTCATTTATGTGGTGCTTAAGCTGGAAATTTAAGTTTCTAAGCTCATCACTGTCTTTCTCCACATGTCCAGCAACATTAGGAGTGACCAGCCAATCTTATTATATTTTTTTAGTTTGAGAAAAATGTTCAAAAGTATCAGATACACAGTACCAATTTCTTTGACTCTTATAAGTGATTGATTAGGAGTGCCACTGATGATATTTTGTGTATCTTTATTAACAGAGCACATCATGGACAACCAGCCTTCTCTTTACTAATGAACATAGAATCATTAGCATCATTAAATCTAACTAGATCAAAGAGCAAATTCTAGAAACCCAAAACCAATTCAGAAAACTCATTTTTAAAATGATCTCGCTCTAGACTACTTCTAGTATCAAAATCTATATTATGCAGGGTTACCCAAATAAACAAAACCAATAGAAGGTGGTGTGTGTGTGTGTGTGTGTGTGTGTGTGTGTGTGTGTGTGTAGAGAGAGAGAGAGAGATTTATTATAAGAAACTGGTTCAAGGCTGGGCATGGTGGCTCATGCCTGCAAACCCAGCAGCACTTGGGGAGGTTGAGGTGGGTGGATCATGAGGTCAGGAGATGGAGACCACCCTGGCTAACACTGTGAAATCCCATCTCTACTAAAAATACAAAAAATTAGCTGGGTGTGGTAGCATGCACCTGTAGTCCCAGCTACTAGGGAGGCTGAGGCAGGAGAATTGTCTGAACCTGGGAGGTGGAGGTTGCAGTGAGCCAAGATCTCGCCACTGTACTCCAGCCTGGGGGACGGAACAAGACTCCATCTCAAAA
>NW_016107350.1:1665124-1666153 GCF_001604975.1 Cebus imitator | reverse complement strand
AAAAAAAAAAAAAAAAAAAAAAGAAAGAAAGAGGAAGGAAGGAAGGAAGAAAGGAAGGAAGGAAGGAAGGAAACGAAACCTGTTCAAATGATAATGGAGGCTGATGAGTCCCAAGATCTGCAATCAGCAAGCTGGAGACCCAGGAGAGCCAATGGTAGACTTCCAGTCTGAGTGCTAAGCCCTGAGAACCGGGAGAGAAAGAATGTAGTTTTAGCCTAAATTCTGACAGGCTCAAGATCCCGAAAAAGCTAATTTTTCCGTTTAATCCAGTGGCAGGAAAAAAAACTTTTTCCCAGATCAAGGCAGTCAAGCAGGAGGAATCCACCTACTTTTGGGCAAGTCAGCTTTTTGGTTCCACCTAGGCCTTCAGCTGATTGGATATGGCCTACTCACATTATGGAGTGCAATTCGCTTTACTAGGTCTACTGATTAGAATGATAATTTCATCCAGATACACCCTGTGAACACATCCGGAATAATCTTTAACTAAATGTCTGGGCAGCCTGTGGCCCAGTTAACACATACAATTGATCATCACAGTCCTCTTTAGACTGGGGCAAGGCTTAGAGACATTGGCTATGTTCATATCAGTGCCAGATACTGGGAATGAGAAAGAAAAAATATTGCTTTCTCCTTTATTTCAAAAACATCATTCAATTTCATTATCTAATGGCAATGGATGTTCAGCATGAAAGGACTCTCTGTAGGCTCACAATCTGCTGACTTATCAAATATGCCACCCGTAGAAAGTTCTTCTGGGCAGCAGCACACTGAGATGCCTCAAAGACTAAACAGAATACTAAAATAATGAAATGAAGCTTAGGATTCCAGTTTTCCATATGCTACCATAATAACTGAAATTTAAATCTTGAACTTTTTCATTCCTACTGGAAATTGTTAGATAATATTAAGTTAAAGAAGCATGTTAAAGCAATTTTAAGTAAAATTCACACCATCAAAGTGTAAGTTCCTTCTGAAGGATGTGGCTTGCAAAGTAAGATAATTAAATTACTCTTTTTTTTTTTTTTT
>NW_016107350.1:1641744-1663604 GCF_001604975.1 Cebus imitator | reverse complement strand
GCGATCTCGGCTCACCGCAACCTCCGCCTCCTGGGTTCAGGCAATTCTCCTGCCTCAGCTTCCTGAGTAGCTGGGATTACAGGTAAGCGCCACCATGCCCAGCTGATTTTTTGTAGTTTTAGTAGAGATGGTGTTTCACCGTGTTGACCAGGATGGTCTGGATCTCTTGACCTCGTGATCCACCCGCCTCGGCCTCCCAAAGTGCTGGGATTACAGGCGTGAGCCACCGCGCCCGGCCTACGCTACAAATTTTTAAATACTTTGAATTCAAACATCTATTGTAGACACCACATTTATAAATATAGCTGTTGAATATTTGCACCTTAACCATCAGTTCATTTGTCTGCAAAACACTGGATGCACCTTTGTGGGAGGGAAGGGATGAATATTACCCTAAACTTAGAGTAAATATTCTAATATATAACATATTATGCAAAAATATGTAAAATATTTTTCAGTTATAATAGTATTTTTAGAAAATATTAGCACACCAGAAAAATGTTATGTAGACTACAGGTACAGATGCCAAAAGGAAGTCCCATTCACACCAAAGAATCTGGAAAAGACCCAAAAATGGAGGCTACTGGTCCTTTCCAATGTAATGAAACAGTGGTGTAAAAATAGAAAGACTGATTGAAAGCCTGTATTAGAAGGAGCTAGATCCCAAATTCCCTGCAATCTCCTGCACAGACAGAAATCATCTCCTCCCACACCATGACTGGCAGCCTGAGGTTACATCTGGAGACTGTGACAGTCTCTGGACTCTGGGTCACCAGGCAGGACTGATGGCTGGCATGGCATTCTGAGAACGGTGATTATCAGAGGAATCTCTCAAGTCCTATAAAGTTAGGAAGAAATCAGTATCTCAGTGGCTTTGAGGGACAAGTCACATGGAGTTCCATAAGAATAAGACATGGGAAATATGAGAAAATAGGGAAAGAAGAAGAGAAAATATTAAGTGTGATGGGTGATGGGAACTCAAACACATCTTGCCTGGCTTTGGGGTGCTAGTCTGGCACAATTACATGTGGATCTTCTCTTCCTGGTCAATGTTTTTGAACGTTTTCAAGGATGTCTATTAAGAAAGTTTTGATTTGCTTGAACAGTTTGCTTGAAGAAATCAATGAACAGTTCTATTGATTTGCTTTGGTATAGACAGTCCTGACAGATAAATGACAGATATTACCTATTTTGCTCCTATCCAACAGTTTCACAGTGCCTAATAACAATTCAGCAATATTTTAAAAATCTGGGTTTAATCAGATTTGTATCTAAGATATATTAGCTGTATCTTTTTCTTTTAGGCAGGCTTTCCAGAGCTCAGAAATTACTTAAGATCTATTCCTGCTAATTTAAATTTCTGCTGAATTAAGAGTTGGTTTAATTTTACCATTGGGAAGGACAGATCTAGCTCTGACTTTTAAATCTATAGTATACTGAGTTCTTCTTACTGTTAACTTTTTTGATGGCTTCTGGCTTACAAAGTCTCAGATGTGAATTTATATTAACATGGCATAGCTAAAACCTGAAACGAATCCCCCAAAATGTTTGAATTAGTGAAATTTGTCATTATAATCCTTAAAAAGATTTTGCAGCATGTTTATGCTGATCGTGATCTATGTTTTACAAATATATAATTAAAACTTTTAAATACTAAATAATAAGTCTATCTTCTGCATCACAAAATGCCATTATTCCACTCAATAATAAAAGCATAAAGAGTAAAATATATTAAATAAAAATATAATATTATCACAGTCCAAAAGTTACAGGGCAAATTATTAGCCTATTTGAATCTTTAAAGAGGTATATCCTGAAAATTTTGTTGCTACTAAATCATCAAAGAAAATAGATGTTCCTGGATATTACATCCTGTCTTTGTTATTTGTTTCCTTTTTTTTTCTTCATTTATTGACTGTTTTTCCTCTATATCAATGATTCTCAAGTGGGGGAGATTTGACAATGTCAGGGGACATTTTTGGTTGTCATAGCTGGGGGAAGGGTGCTCCCAGCAAAGAAGTTCATAAAACATCCTACAAGGCACCAGAGAGCCCGTGCCCAATTCATAGTTACCTGGACAAAATGATCAATACTTCCAAGGTTAAGAAACCCTATTCTATGTCTTTCTGGGTTTCTCACAAGTCTTCTTTCTGTATTTAATGTCACTATTGTCATACCAACTATAACAAAGAAAACTCTGTAGTTTTAAAGAGCAAAAAGTTCAGTGAAGAGGCTTGTTCCTGTGTAAGTAGGTCTTAGAGATCTGCTACTTGACCTTGAATAAGTCATTGAATCTATTAGGAATTGTATTTCTCCAAGTAAAAGCTGTGTGGTTAGGTTTTTAGCCATGCTTCCTGGGTAAGTAATTAATTCATTAAAGAAGCTTCATATTGACAAACCAATAAAACAGCATAGACACCACCCTTCCAATATTGAGATGCAGATTTGGTTTAGAATTCAGGCACGGTAAGCCCTGTAGTAACTCCACAGGACACCCCAAGGGCTCTACTGACCCCGGTTGAAAGCTTCTGGGCTATAAGGATAATTTTGAGAAAGTTAATGAAAGCTAAATGAAAGTTTCAAGAGTGAAATTTAGAGGAATTTTTAGGTGCTTGTTTAGATTTATATACATATATTTCAAAAATATATATAAACACAATATTTATATTTCTCATGTTCGAAGTTGTAGAAGTTCTAGTCCTTGCTTTTGTGAAACTTTCCTAGAACTAAGTAGTATCCTACAAAATATGCAATAAGAACTGACTTGTCTGGTTCTCCTTATGCTTTAAACATATTCAAGACTGTGAAAACATTTTTAATTGTTTATTCCAAAAATTGCTGCAAATTACTGAAACATTGATGTGCTCTCATGTCAAGAAAAAGATTCTAGCTCTTCTCCCCTTGATTTAATCAATAGATTGTAGCAAAAATAAGGCTATGAGACTTCCAAACATAGCCTTTCTACTTCCTTTATTTTTTTTATTTCCATAGGTTACTGGGGAACAGATTGTGTTTGGTTATATGAGTTCTTCCATGGTGATTTGTGAGATTTTGGTGCACCCCTCACCTGAGCAGTATATACTGCACCCTTTTGTAGTCTTTTATCCCTCACCCCCTTCCCAACCTTCCCCCGAGTCCCCAAAGTCCATTGTGTCACTCTTATGCCTTTGCATCATCATAGCTCACAGCTCTCACTTATGAGTGTGAACATGTGATGTCTGCTTTTCCACTCTTGGGTTACTTCACTTAGAATAATAGTCTGCAGTCTCATCCAAGTTGCTGAGAATGCCATTATTCTACGCAGCCACAAACAGGCTCTCTACTTCTTCTATAGACATGTCACCCTGTTGTGAGGATGTCCAAGTTAAGACTGCAAATGACAGGGAGAGCACACTAGTTGGAGGGAAGAAGGGAGAAGAAGAGAAAGGGAAGGAGGGAACAGGGAAGAGAGGAGAGACCATATGGAGAAGTACAGGGTTCCAGGACTCAATGGAACAGAAAATGCACATATCTGTCCCCTGCCGTTGAAAACTAATGAATCATTGCTGTTTTAAGCTTCAAAGTTTCAGATTTTTTTTAGATAGCATTAGATAGTTCAAACGGGGTAATTAGCAGTTAAATAACCATAAAATAGTGAACTCTTTTTTTGTTAAAAATTTACTGTTATATAACATTATATTTAATAGATTTATAATATATATTTTATGCTTTAAAACTAGGCCATTTTTACATTTCTATTGCATTTTTTATCTATCGTACATTTGATGCATTTAGACTAACAGATTCTGTATTATAATTCTAAGGGTTTTCTGTAGATTCAAAGCATGAATTCTTAATATGACTATTTTGTAAGTGAGATAAAAGGGTTTAAAATAATTTGATTTAAAAAGCTTAATTCTAGTTTGCTAATGTGAAATTAAATGATTTTAAAATTATGAATTAGACTCACTGCAACCTCCACCTCCTGGGTTCAGGAGGGTAGTAGAGAAACAAAATAAAAACAGCCCCGATCCAGGCCCTGGAGGACGGCGTGCTGCTCCCTCGCCTCCGCACCACCCACCTCCACACTTCCTACATGTGAAAAATAACTTCAGTCTTGTTGAAGCCTCTATTATTTTGGGTTTTCTTTCACTTGCAGCAGAACCCGGTGCTTACTGATAGTTCTCTTGGTTGAAAGAATGTTCTCTTGTGATGAGATCTCACAGCACCCTGTGCTTTTTCCTTTGTGGCACTTGTCGAATTCTAATGAAGTTGTTCATTGTTTGGTGTCTGTGTCATGGGCTGGAATGGTAACCATATCTGTCTTATTCAACATCACATCCCTAGCATCTAGCAGAGTGCCTTGGGCAGGTACACGCTTAACGCTTGTTGACTACACAGATGAATGAATGGAGAGGTTTGGACTGGAGCAGGGTTCAAAACATCAATGCCTACGAAAGCCTGCCAGGTACTGTAAATGAGAAAAGCAGGCTGGCTGTGAACAACAGGGAAGGTGTTTTCTTCCCAGTCTGAAGGAAGAAGGTCTGAGGAGGGTACGTTCCCCCCACTGTGAGGAGCAACCCAGAGGCTGCACCTAACACATTCACCTATATCCATTAACCAAAATTGAGTCGCTTGGACATATCCACTTGTGAGGGAGGCTGGGAAGTATATTTTAAATCTAGGTAGCTAAGAGCTTAGCTAAAAACTAAGGTTTCTATTAGTAAGAAGAAGGAGAAAATAGACTTTGGGGACAGCTAAAGCAATCGCTGAGATCTGAAGAATGAATAAAAATTATCTAGATCAAAAAAATTATGAATTAGAAAAGTGAACTTTAGTATGTGAATGTGCTTTCTCTAAGAACAAATATAAAATGAGACATCCCCTAAGTTTATTTGACCACAGAATCCTTCCTTACCAAATCCTCAATAGACTTTAGGGTAACAACAATAACTATGGGGAGGGATTAGGAAAATCCAGTCAGCCCTCTGGATCCATAGGCTCTGCATCTTTGGATTCAACAAAACGCAGATGAAAAATATTTTTTTTTTAAACTTGCATTGGTAACGAACACATACAGACTTTTTTTCTTGTCATTATTCCCTAAACAATAGAGTATAAAAACTATGTACATAGCATTTACTTTGTATTAGGTATTACATTTTGTCTAAAGCTAATTTAAAGCATATGTGAGGATGTATGTAGGTTATATGTAAAAACGATGCTATTTTATATAAGGGACTTGAGTATCTTTGGATTTTGGTATTTGAGGGAAGTCCTAGAACAAATCTCCTGTGGATACCGAGGGAAGACTTAATATTTTCTTTGTTCTCAAGTGGCAAATGTGTTTTGGGTTCACTTTGAACTTCACCCCATCACAACGAATGTTCTGCCCTTGAGAAGCAATCTTATAATTCTGTGTCTTAGTTTCCTTGCCATCAACAAATGGTCACCACGGTGTCCAATTAGTATGATTGCTATGGGGCTTTCAACATAGTAAATGTAAAGAGGTTAAAATGATGATTAAAATGTAGCATGTGCTCCATAAATGTTAGCAATTGGTGGTGGTGGTGGTCATAGTGGTAGTGGTGGAGTTGCCTCGCTGAGATTTTTCTACTTGCCAGATATTAAAAATGGTATTTCTTATAGGTCCTAATATAGTTATTCCGGTGTTGAGGATTATGCTAATAAGTGCTAATATATTGCAGCACCCAATATCATAAATAAGTTTGATAAAGTATTGTTGTACTGACTGTCCTGCCTAAAACACTCCATCTTTCCTGGAATTTCTGTAGAGAATATAACATAATGTTTGAATTTAGAAAATATGTATAACTAAGAGTTCAGAGCTAAAAACCCCTAAACTAGTGGTGAAAAGCTCAATTTGTTGGAGGACCATGAAATATTTTTGTTTATTTATATTGCAGGTTAATTGTATGAACTTTAAGCTACACATTTCAATGCTTAGCTCAGCTCTGAATCCACTTGACTGAACAAAAACCTCTCCTTAGCTTTCTTTTTTTTAAATGATTTTTTCTGATGTAAATGGCCTCCTGTGTGACCTACAGAAATAACACTGCATTTTAAAAAGAATATTCAAAATTCATTAAAAAGATTAAAGATCCAACTCTTGGCTTTGACCCCATCAGAGCTGATACACCAAGGGCCTTTGCTTCTGAATCCTGGAGACCAAATAAGCACGTTTTATTATGACCTTGAGACATAGACATTTTCTTATGGTGTCATTAATAGAAAATGAGCATTAAAGCAGGCTGAAACTTTTAGTAATATGCACATCAAGCAAAACTATAAAGGTAACAAGATTACATATCAGTAAAAAAATGTTCTTTATATCCAGCCATCAACTGGGTAAGAATGCTGCTGCTAAACTGTGAGGTGAACAAAGAACCCACTAGAGATACTTAGGAGAGTAAAAAGAAGCAAACAAATTCACTCCAATTGGCATAGCAGAAAGTTTAAACTCTAAATAAAAACAATATGTTTATAAAATCTTAAAAGTATTTAATATAGTAGTATTGTCACAGTAGGAGCATTGCCATCTTAGACAAGCACTGTCATTTTAAAGTTCACCTTGATCAAAAACTGCCTAAATCGGAAGGATATCAGCCTCATGGCTAAGGTTAGCATGACCATAAACCACAAATAACATCTCCAACCAGAAACATTCCAAACCCCTCACTGACCAGAAACATGCCAGCCCCAAGATAACCTCCCCTCCAGCCAGAGAGATGTCAGCCCCAAAATAAACTCCTCTCCAACCAGAGACATTCCAAATCGGCCATAAACTTCTCCCCCACACAATCATTACAAGGTTGTGATAAGCCCTCTCACCCGAAAAAAACAAACAACAACAACAACAACAACAAAAAAAAAAAAAACAGTAAATACCCATATTCTGTAAGAGACAGCACTCTTGACCAAAATTGGCCAGAAGCCCCTCTCAGGTTTATTCTTCAAAATAAATCTGTCTTTGACTGTTGAGGCACTTTTTGTGTTGCTGTTTTTTTTTTTCCCCCCCTCTTTCTTTAGCTCTCATAGTATCACTTCTGAAGACCTTAAGAAAAGGCTGTGAATGATTGCTGTTGTTAAGTAGTCTTCAGTTGCTTAGAGCTTTCCAACCTGGGCACTGTTGACATTTTGGGCAGGAAAATTCTTTGTTGTGGGTGACTTTAAATAGTGTAAGTTGCAGCATGCAGTAAACTAGGAATCCGAGATTTAGCTGGTCTTTTCTACTTTTCTCTTTCAGGTTGCCGTCAGTCGTGTATTCTACACTTTAGGGATGGTGTTGGAAGGCATCAAGCCAATCTTTTTTCTTCACCCCAACTGCAATTCATACCATTTGTATCCTTTTCTTTCTCTCTCTTTCATTGACTGCCATCTCTATCCCAATCTAAAAATCCTCATTTCTTCACCCTGAATTATTGCAACACTCTTTTTCAGCCAATCTACTCCCTCTAGTCTCACCTCATATCACCTCTCTATCAACTGACTTAAAATGTTTGTCAGGCAAATTCTTCAAATACTTTTAAGCAAGATGGATGAGTCTCTCTACCATCCTCCCCAAACTTTTCTAATTACCTTTAAGGATTGATTTCTGAACATCTGCACCCTGATATCCTACAGTGGATAATTCTTCATTGTTGGGAGGCTGCTCTGTGCATTGTGGGATTTTTAACAGTAGCCCTGACCTCCACTGACAAGATACCAGTAGCACCACCAAACCAGACTAAATAACTAAAATTGTTTCCAGACATTGCCAAATGTTCCCTGGGGCTGGGAGGAAGCAAAAATCACACCCATCTGAAGAATCACCAGTCCAATTTAGTACTTCCCAAACTATCTGTGGTAAAGCACGTTTTTAATTTTTAATATTTTAATTATACCTTCAGGCTGATACATTTGTAAAAAAAATTACACAACATTGATGTTCAATTCATGCATTTGTCTGACTGTATTCTGATATCAAAATGTTTGGGAGTGGCCTTAGTCCATGTACACTGCTAAAATAAGGTAGTGCAGGTCTAGTAAACAGTTGTATTAACACTTAGCATAGTAAGGTATGAAACCCATTTGTTTATTTAATTTCTCTTTAGAGACAGGGACTGATTTTGTTGCCCAGGCTGTGTTGCATTGGTGCAATCATAGCTCACTGCAGCCTCAAACGCCTGGACTCAAGTGATCCTCCCACCTCAGTCTCCAGGGTAGCTGAGATTACAGGTGCAAGCCACTGTGCCCAGCTGCAGGAAGTTTAATAAATTTACGACACACAGGGATCTACACAGTTATAAGCAGAGTTGCATATTTGAAATATCAGGGAGTTCTTCAGAACAGCAAATAATGCACATGCATTTTGATATTCTGTGTAATTAAAAAATGTCTGCATATAACATCTACACATGTAATGCTTAAATGAATAGGTGAGTGAACAGAACACTAAGGACACTTTCTTGAACTGTATATAAAGTTTGTGCATTCCAAGAGAGATACGTCACAGAAGTGGGTCTCCATAATACATCACCTCTGATGTCTGCAAATCACCAAGCAAGGTGTTAAGCACATAGTTAATTGTCTGATAAATGTGTGCTGAATTAATGAGAAAATTATTAATTTCATTTCTGAACATATTACCAGTTAGTAGATGAATGGATGAATAAAGGAATGAGGAGTAGAAGATGTTCTTGAGAAAGGCAATGAAATATCTTTCTGTGCAAGGGACAAATCCAATTGTCTTCTTGCTTTGTCCACAGGTCTGTGCTGTCAGGATGATGTATTATATGAAAATGCATGTCAGAGTGTGGTGTAAATATGTGATGTTTATAAATCAAGATACAGATAAGTGGCCAAATAATGAGGTGGTGCTGAAATTCAATTCCAGAAAAGTTTGTTCATTTGTCCTTGAAAGTATACATGAAAGTATGTGTGAGCAAATGAGCGGGCTGTATGGATGTGATCTGTAGAGATGTCCTGCTTTCCACAGCTTCAGCATTTCACCGTTTAATCAAAGTAGCAAGGTTATAAAAATCGTATCTCTGGAAAAGAACCCAATCTTGGTTTCAAATGATTTTATGATGTCAGCTCAACAACTTGATCATATTGCTTGCCTTGTAAAATGTTAAGACAGCTATCAGACTGTTTTTAATTTACTCTCTTGGCATGGATCTTTCTCTAGTTCTTGTAGCATTCTGTCAGCACTATTTTCCTATTGAATGTCAATGAGATGTTCTACTCTGATTTCTTGTTTTTAAGCCAATATTCCAAGTGAACTATAAAATATGGGAGTGTTGATTGACACAGTAGAAATGTTTATTATTTTTAGCACAGAGCAATTTTATATTTTACATTACCAAAATGCCACACAAAATTGAGGGGTAAGAATATTCATACATGTCTCATCAGTATATCAGATACACACACACACACACACACACGTGTGTGTGTGTGTGTGGGAGGAAGGCGTCGATTCTATATCATTTTATTAATTAAATGTATTTCAGGAGAAAGCTAGACAAAATCATAAATATTATTATGCTTAATTCCAAATAAACCATTTTATGAGGGTGTTTTCGGCAATTTTCCATAAACATTATTTAATTTTTAGAATAGGAGTCAGAAAAGGAAAGATAAAAGAGAAGGATCCCATTTTGAAACAGCCGTCTTCACTTTTAGTACTTTTATGTTATAATGAACTTCTTCTAATGCTATTTTAATACACAAATCATCATATTTTTATAAAAAGAAATCCATTTGTAAAATGCCAAGACTATATTACTTTAGATGTGATTGTATAGATTAAAAACAAAATAATTCACACAGGATTTCTTTTAGTACTGCACTCTGGTGAAATTAATATATGCTTCCACCTACACATAAATTTAAAGAATACATTTGTTGTGTACAGCCAGGTTCATGTGTACAGCCCTTGTATTTTTCCACCATGAGTTTCAAGAAAATTCACTTAAAAACCCAAAAATGAAAAAGAGAAGTGTCAATTCTGTAAAGCAAATCTTTTTTACGATGAGTTTCACATCAGTAATGTATGGATTATATACATGTGCAATTATATATATAGCAATTATGTTTAATGGCTCAATTAATTACCCACACCTGTGTCTCATGTTTTGCAGTCTCATATTTGAAATATTTCTCAGTTGAGATGTAGAAAATAATCTCGCTCTTATTAGAAGGGTTGACTTGGAGAGGAAAAGGAGATATTCTGTCACTTGGTCTCCAGCGGAAGTCATTTGTTTCTTGGTAGTTAGGTTTGTATTTTTAGAAGTGACTAATAAGTTCCGTGTAAGAGTCATTTCTGTGGGGAGGATTAATTGTAGCTATCATGCCTATCAGGGCATCAAAGGTCCCACCTTCTGCTATGGGAAGACAATGGTATCAGATACTTGAGTGACACTTCCCCTGTCAAAGCCCCATAAAATCCCACCTGGACATGCAGCTGCTGCGGGGCTTTGGCAGTTTGCCAGACACTCTTCATTTCATCCTGTTGCCTCTTAATTTGCACATGAAGTGTGGCATGAAGTGCTCAATGTTCATCAAAATGACATATAGCTCTCATATCTCAAATAGACATGATTTTGTAATTTTTAGGTTCTGGGGTATGAGGCACCATGTTTTATCTAAAGTTTCAATGTCCCAAGTGTCCTGAAAGTAAAAAGATTTGTTCCACAATTGGTACAAACTCCCTTAGGGGCAATACCTGATCATTTGTGAGGCAATGAGAGAATAACAGTGTTTCTTCAATAAGGTTATTCATGGTCTCCTGTAAAAATAATGATGACTTTGATACCAGGGTACAGTCCCCCAGCTCACTGGGGATGTAGGGAACATACTGTATTTGTACCCTATAATCATTTTAAAATCTCAAGAAGTGTACATTTCAAAATACATTTGCCTCCAGAGATTAAAAGGAGAGGCCAAGAATCTACCCCTTAGAGATGTAACCCTGGCCTCTTAAATGACGATGAATAAAACCAGGATCAAAGATGTGGGATGTTTCCAAAGATACACACCTAAATGTCAAATTTCGGCCTAGAACTAGAATATTTCTAACGCTGTCAGGACTCGAACCCGGTGTCAAGACCCTATAAATCACTAAAAGATTTCTTTTGAATTGAGCAGAATTGATTCATGGGCATGGCTTTTATTGGCTCAGTTAGGGCTACAAAGCCAATACAGACGATGCTTATCGCTCTTACGTTGCTTTTACAGATCACTTTCCTGAGTTTTAAATAGGTATGTGCATTAGAGGAATGATTATAGCACTGGCTTTTAAAAGATAGCATTTTTCTGGTCATTATTTATAATATTTAATTGATGTTAAAGACTGCAATATAAGTTTTATTTACAGGTTAGAATAACAGAAGACAATATTGCTACCTTTCCTAGTGTAAGTTCTGATGTTCTTGCTGACATATGACTTCATATTACATAAACTCTACCTTGCTTTAAAAGCAATTAAGTTTTTTTGTTAATAATTATATATACTGTCACTGAAACCCAACATGTGACTTCTTGTACAATAACTGGTACAAAATAAAGTGGTTAAAAAGAGAAAATGACTCATTGCCAAGTGGCTGTTCAATCATGTTTCTTACTAAGTTATTTTAAAGAATATTAGTGCACTGTAAACCAATTTTACTGATTTATAATCACCAGGAGAGCACCCAGAAGTGGCCCTGAAATTAATGATCAGCTTGTGTTTAAAGTAACCACCTTTAGTAATGGGTTTCTCTAAGTGGACTTCCTTAAGAGCAGCACTTTGACTTAATTACAGTGACAGTTCATGTTTATCACCCTTTGGCTTCAGTGGGGAATCTTAAAAGAATTAACATAAATGGGATTCTTTTTTCTCATGAGGTGCAAAAGAAATGAAGCAATGTAAGACATGAAGAAAAATTCTAAAAATAGTACACTTGTCAACAGACACTAAGGCATTGAACTTAATTGCTTAAATTAATGATGCCTATGATACAGATTATAGCACTTTGCAAAAGCATACGTGGAAGGAGCAGATGCCTGGCTTTAATCTGATGTTCACTGGCATTGATAATTTTTGACAGTAGCATTTAAATAGGCAAATAGTAATAAATATGATTTGTTTACAAGGTATTTTCCTGTACATTTTTCTCAAATAAAAAAATATTATTTTTGCCTGTAATTTATTTTAAAAGGTCAGAGAAAGCTCAGACTTTGAGTTCCTATAATTCTTCAAATAAGGAAAAGAGCAATAAAATCAGAGCCATGAGAATTATGTCCATTCTTATTCTCTATTCTAGTTTACTACAAGATTTAAGGTAAATAACTTACCTTTTGGTCATTGCTCCTTGAATACCGAATGAGGTTAAAAATGCCTACCCCATTCACAATACAGAATTAATAGGAAAATCAAATGAGATAATACACATAAGACTTGTAAATCAAGAATGACTTCTTAATGTTTACTAAAAGGACAACAAATTGTTTGCCTTTGACAATAACAAAAGCTGGGTAGACTGTGTTCCAATATAGCAGCATGCAATGTCTTATTGAATGCTATATTATGCCCCTTTTCCCATTTATTACTTGTTAAAAAAAAGCCTAGCAGAAAACTTGGTGAACTGAGATTGACCAGATTGTATCATGCTACTTTAAAATATCGTTTACTCTAATGATAAAATTATTAATCATTAAACAGATCTGTTAGATTAATATCGATTGTTGATTCTAATATTGAACCACCAAAAGGAAAATAACATTAATATTACAGCTATACCCAAGAAGTAAATGTTGTGATTTTCATTTCTCAAAGCCTACAGTCTAGAAAGAAAATTAGCAAATTCGTAAAAAAAAAGGCACATGCAATCTCGGATCTCTTTACACTTCTACAAAAAACTAGCTTTGTCACATGGTCTGAACCACAGTGATCTTGCATTTAAATGAAGATGTGGCAGTAAACAATTTCCAAGGTCTGCTGGAGTCCTATGGTACCACAAACCTTTGATCCCAAGACACTTGCTCTCTATATCAATGTTCATACTTTCAAACTTATTTTGTAATACATATCCATATTTTAGAAAAATAAAACACAAATACATTTGTCATTTTTTAATTTTTATTTTTCACAAGCAGCTCCTGATGTGCCTACAAGACTTCATTGCCTTGGACAAGTCTGTGATCTGCAAAGGCCTATCCCCAACTCCCCTTAGTCAAAAATCAAAGAATTAAAATAAAAAGATATATAGACACGGTGAAAAATGCCAATACCAATGGAACAAAAATGGGTTCATTTTTCCTTCATTCACCTCTACAGCCCTTTCAGTCCAGCCAGGATCGGTGCATCATTTATTTTTTTCCCTCTGATTGTCTATTTGGCTCTTCTCTACTTCAGATTGCCTCCAAATAATCACAGCTGCCTTCCAAGGAGGCAGAGTAGTATGAAATTAGACACTGCTCACACACAGTGACTCCTGTTGTTTACAATCTGATGAAAAATTCAACAGCTAAAATAATGACAGGAAGATAATTGATGAGAATAGTTCCGTATATAATGAAATATAATTATTTGTCCATTAACTTCACAGAGTTGGCAACTAATCCATTGTTTTGGACCCTCTCACTCTATAGCAAGATCAGGTCTTTTACTATATGTTCAAAATCATTCTGTGCAAAGATTAAAATAATGTGCATAATATTAGAATCTCAGATCATTTGTCTTAGAGTGAGTAGCAAGTACAATTAAATTCTCTGTTGCTAGGCATAGTGGCTTAGGTCTATATTTCCAACATTTTGAGAGGCTGAGGTGGGAGGATTGTTTAAGCCCAGGTGTTCGAGACCAGCCTGAGAAACATGGCAAAACCAGATCTCTACAAAAAATACAAAAATTAGCTAGGTGCAGTAGTACACACCTGTAGTATCAGCTACTACGGAAGCTAAGAAATGAGGACTACTTGAGCCCAGGAAGCAGAGATTGCAGTAAACCAATATTGTACCACTGCACTCCAGCCTGGGTGATGATGAGACCCTGTTTAAAAAAAAAAAAAACCCAGTAGTATGACAAACTATTAAAGATCACCTTTTCCTTCCCATGTAGTCACCATCTGTGCCCCATTGAAAGGAGAGGTTACAGGTGGCATTCCTTTTTAAATTAGAGAAAGCTCAATATAAACTATATTCCAGTGAAAAGTGGCAAAAAAAAAATTCCAATCTACCCACACACATACACATACAAAACACAACACAGTTTTCCAGCCACTCATCTGTCTGGGTAATACATGATTTACTGATGGGTTTTTACAAGATGCCTCCAGGTACTTTTGAGGTGGAGATGTGTGCAGAGAAGGACAGATTTCTAACCCTGAATGGATTAGGTTATTGTGTTGAGACATTTAAACCAATGTAGTTCAAAGGGCTTCAGGAAGCCATCTCTGGTGCCAGCTCAATACCCATCAATGGTGGGTGCCACTCTGCATCTAACGGATGTTCTTGGTTATCCTGAATATGTAGACAGGAAAGTCACTGCAGCAATAGCATTTAAATCTGGTCAAATTCTCTTTAGCTCCAGCAATGGCAATTCATGCTTTGCCACTTTAAGCCATGAAATTGTTTAAAATTGTGTGACAAGAATTGATATAGCAACAGATATGCAGGGCAAGGTATAGATAGATACAACTGCTATAATATAGATCCCTGTGTGATTCAGGATACACTTGGGGAACAAGAATAGCAGGGTCATAACAAACTCTGTACCAAGATTGAAATAAGGATACCAGCATTTCTAACTTGCAGTCTCAAACCATATATTTTAGAGCATTTGGTAAGCCTACCATGAAAATAAAAATATCTTCTGTGGCTGGGATATGTGTAATCAATAATTATATTTTAAATCATAAAATATCTCATTTTGTACATTTTAAATGATATATAAAAATAATAATTGATGCTGGGCGTGGTGGCTCACACCTGTAATCCCAGCACTTTGGGAGGCCGAGGCAGGCGGATCGTGAGGTCAGGAGATCGAGACGAACATGGCTAACACGGTGAAACCCCATCTCTACTAAAAACACAAAACATTAGCCAGGCGTGGTAGCATGTGCCTATAGTCCCAGCTACCCGGGAGGCTGAGGCAGGAGAATCACTTGAACCCGGGAGGCAGAGGTTGTAGTAAGCCCAGATTACACCACTGCACTCCAGCCTGGGCAACAGAGCAAGACTCTGTCTCAGAATAATAATAATAGATATAATTATACTCATTCTCTTTTTCTCTTTTACTTGATAGCTTTGAATTAATGTATAATATTAAGTATTGGTAAAGTCACAGCAAAATCATCTGAGAAAAATGTCTATTGGTGAAAAATGTGCCATACTTACTTTTTTCTTTAAGTATATTTGAGTTATACAATAATCTGAGTAAAACTGTCTAGAATTTTTGTATCAGAAAAGTATAAAATTTACTATTTTGCTCAATATAGTCATGCTATTTAATCTATAGGGAAGGAAATAAAAATGATGATTAATGAGTATAAAGTATGAAAGCAATAGCAGCCCTGAGTTAAGTGAAAAAAATGAGAGATTTGTGAAAGCTCTATGGCATGTTCAGATCATTTTATTTAATAAATTTCTGTGTATAAACTGAGTAATCACTGACCTTCCATATATGTGCTCAGTTTAATTTAGATAATGCTAGGTAATCCCTTCCCTGTAAAATGTTGTGAGATCTTGATTGCAAATCTCGAACAAAGATTTTTCTTCTAATTTTTAGTAAGCAATATACTGAATTATGCTATAAATCACAGAGCACATACATTGACCAATGTTATGATACAGCCCAACATGTCAATTTAGTAGAGTATGTAATTTCTGCACAGTAAGGAAGAAATAATGTGCATGTTCTGTGCTTGAAAAGACAGAGGACCTACAATCCATATGTACATACATTTAAAAACACATTGAAAGCCTTTTGCATGGTGTGTCAAAGAATATTTATTTTCTAGAGCCCCACTTAAAATCTTAACATCTACATATTTTGCAGTATTACAAAAGCCAAGCCTATTCATCTTACTCTGATTTCAAGCAAATGCAAAACAAATAAGCTAATCTGTCTGGTATTTCATCTTCAATAGGTATAACAAAAATAAAGCATAGATCCATTTTTGAAAATGGGATTGTAAAGCACTTCAGATGGTGATGTAGTAGGAGACAACTTTTGCATTTCATATTTATGGTGCATATCCATTTGGGGCCATTTTATAGACCATATGCAGAAAACAGTGTCCTAAAGAAAGTTCATCTTAGAAAAACTGTTGTAGTTAAAAATTTAAAACGAAACAAATATGTAGCAAAATATAGGGAGAGTTCATGTGAAAGTTAATTTTAGAAGGTTATCTTGTGAATGTCTAGTTCAATATTTACTGGATCACTTTATACAGACAAAAGACTTGTTATATAACTACATGTATGTTTCAGAGTTGAGACTATTGAGAGACATGTGCAAGTCTCTCTCTTAAAAAGAGAGTAACACGCCTTCTTGATGACTGGCAGGTGATTCAGAAGGCTGAGAGTATAAATTCATTAATTAGTCATCAGTCCATGTTCTCCTCAATAAAAAATACATTTGTTTTTAAAAGATCATTGTCATGTAATATAATAGTACTATTATGTTTTCTAAATTATACCATTTTCCTGATTAGATACTCTTAGTAAATAGTGATTCTTTCTATTTCTGGTGCATTCCTAATTTTAGATAAAATTAAAATGTACAGTAACGTATTTCAGAGCTGATAATATAAACTCATTTGGGGATAAAAATATATAAATGCATTTTATAAGTCATGTAACAATTCATACATCAAATTGTGTTCAATATGTTTTGATAGTGGGTTAATTAACATCAATTATAGTTTACTTAGTGTTTAGGTAAGTGGTCTGAATGCATTGGGGAAATTTATAGAAACAAATATCTAATGTATTAAACTAATTGATCTTAGATCTGAACTTCCTTTATGCCTGTTTAATAAATGTTGTGGCACCCTCCACATCTATAACATACTAAAAAAAGGCTACTTTATAGGTCCATTTGTTATTTGCCTTTTAACCTGTCAATATACTGACATAACAACTTTAAAGACTTCAGGTACATATGAAATGAATCAATTAACAGAAATCATGTTGGCATAGTTGGTCTTGTTAACATTGCTGACAAAGCTTATCTATGCCTAAAATTATTCTCACTTTTCCTCTTCCCACCAAAAATGAAAGAAATTAAAGTGGAGTATGTACAGAGTATAATTTTAACACATCTCCAATGCTTCTGCAATCCTCCACTATACTGTCTGGCTTGTGTAATCTAAATCTTCACAGTGTATTTATACATACCTACGAATAAAATAAAAACAGCATATCCAGAACTTCCCAGACTTAAAGCCCCTGGAAAATTAGAGAAACTTTTTTTTTTTTGCATTTAAAAAATCTACCAAATAAATGAAAGCTCCTAAAAAGAGGTTGACGAACTAGTCTGTTGAAGGCAATGTGTAGGTGTCTCTCCTTGTAGTCCCTTCAAAAGTCAGTTCCCATGAGAATTTTTACTTCTTTTGTGTATCTCTGTATGACATCTGACCTACCCACCTAGGGGACAGGTCAGCCTCAGAGTTGCAGGAGAGGGTAACTAATTATCCTACATAATTTCTTTTTTTTTTTTTTTTTTTTTTTTTTTTTTTTTTTTTTTTTTTTTTTTTTTTTTTTTTTTTTTTTTTTTTTTTTTTTTTTTTTNTTTTTTTTTTTTTTTTTTTTTTTTGAGACAGAGTCTCACTCTGCCTCCCAGGCTATAGTGCAGTGGCGAAATCACACCTCACTACAACTTCCACCTCCCAGGTTCAAATGATTCTCCTGCCTCAGCCTCCCAATTAGCTTGGACTATAGGCACCTGCCACCATGCCCAGCTAATTTTTGTATTTTTAGTAGACATGAGGTTTCACCATATTGGCCAGGCTGGTCTTGAACTCCTGACCTAGTGATCCACCCACCTCGGCCTCTCAAGTGCTGGGATTACAGGTGTGAGCCACCGTGCCCAGGTCTAGATAATTTCACATCCTAAAATGTATCTGAGAATGTTGCCAGTGGGTCTGAACACAGTTTCTCACGGTGGTTGTTAGTTTGTCGTTGCATGTCATATCGACACCTCTCCATTTCTGTCTCTCTTTCCCCCTTTCTCTTAGTGTGTCCTAGAATTGTCTCCCCACAAAACTATTTGACCACCAAATCCAGGTTTTTTGTTCTCGCCCTGTCATTTAGGCTGGAGGGCAGTTGCATGGTCATAGCTCACTGTAGCATTGACCTCCTGTCCTCAAGGGATCCTCCCACCTCAGCCTCCCAAGTAACGGTACCTCAGGCATGAACCACCATGCCAAACTGTTTTTGTAGAGATAAAGTTTCACTATGTTGGCCAGGCTGGCCTGGAATTCCTGGCCTTAAGCAATCCTTCTGCCTAAGACTCCCAAAATGTTGAGATTATAGGCCTGAGCTACCGCACCTAGCCTCCAATCTACTTCTTAAGACTTGCTTTTGGGCAACCCAGCCCAGCCATCTTAAAATATGGTCTCAATTCTAAGGTGAAATTATCTTCTCCTTTTTTTTTCTTTTTTCTTTGAGGAAATAATAAAAAGTTTACCTCTCTTATCATTGGATCTCCCAACATTTCTATATATAAAGTCTCAAATTCCAGTGCATGTTTATCACAGCCAAGATACTTAATAGTTTTGTATCAACTTTTTTTTTTCTTTCAGAGAGATATTTTGTTTCTAAGTAATGGAACAATATTATGTAGGCATCTACTCTGTATTTAGCCTGCCTGCCAGCAGAGAAAGCAGTATCCATGCAGTACCATAATTATAGTTCGTCTGCTAGTTGTTATTTAGTTCAAAACAACTGGAACTTTCTAATATAGAGAAATATTTAATAATTTACACTGTTCTTATTGGTGTCATAGTCAATCTAAAAACCAAAAATTCATTGTGAGATAATTGAATGTCGATTTTTAGTTAATACCAAGTATTGATCGACAATCTCCAGATTTTACAGAAGAACAAACAGCTGAACTGAAAGGGAAACATTTTCCAAATTACCTTCAACTATGGATCTCATATGTGGGCTTCTCATACACAAAACTTCTGACAGCTCTAACTGTATTTACTCTTCCTAGTTTGCATTTTCATTCAGTTTCTCTCCAAATGGGATTTAAGCCCAAACATGTCATGAAATTACCTTCCAACTATTTTGCCCACAACTTCCTCTGACCAAGTGCTGTAGTCATTTCTGTCTTCTTTTCAATCCACTTTCTCAGCAACATCTCACACACTGAGCTATCACTGTTTCTGTTTCTTGAAATCAGTGATGCCCTCTCATTTGTTTCTTTCACATCTCAGTAGAAGTTTCTGTCTCATTTCCTGATTTCTCCTTCTCAGATTAATAATGTAGTGAAATATTCTAGGGCTGCATTCTTTGTCTTCCTCTCTACTATCTTCAATTCCAGAAAAATTCCATCTAGTGCCATAATTTCATATATCATTTGTATCTTCAACCACCCTTATCTCCTTTAGGAACTCCTCACTGGCATTTCCCATTGCTAATCTGACAAATCTGAGTGTCTAACAAGCAGTTTAAACTTCACATCTTTGACTCAGAAACTCAGTCTAGAAGCAATTTCTTTATCTGACAAATCTGATTGTCTAACAAGCAGTTTAAACTTCACATGTCTGACTCAGAAACCCTATTTTTTCCACAGAAACCTATCCCTTAACTTGGGATTTCCCATCTCAATGAACGTCTCTTAACTCCACTGTTTGCCAAGGATAAACCCAAACATCATACTTAATTCCTCTCTTTTTTTTCATCCCACATTGAAAGCTTCAGAATGTCAAGTTGATTCTAACACCAAAGTGTCTCCAGAATTGACTACCTAATAGCTTTATTTCTACAACTTAAGTCCAGGTAACCATTTGGTTTTGTCCACACACTGTACCTTAATTGTTCTCCAGTATTATCCCTGCCCATTACAGACCATTCTCCATCCAGCATGCAGAATAATCATTTAACTTTATCCAGTTAGAATGTTTCCCTGCTTAAGACATTTGTTGTATTTCCTTTGCAATTAAAACAGCGTCCAACTTCTTCATAATAGCATAGGAAGACCTGAACATGGGTTCTGCCTCCTCTCTCTGCTTCCACCTCTGCCTCGTGTGCCCTCCCTATCCTTCAGCCACATGAGGTGTTTTCTTCTGTGCTCAAAATTGCTTGGGTGATAATTGCATCTAAGTGTAAACTTAGCTGTTTCAATAAAATGTTGGCTGTGAAACACTGACATGTAGCTTTGCGCAAGCATCTCAACATTTTAGAGGCTTGGCTTCCTCATCATATAGCACATCATATAGTACAATAATTGGATGACCTCCTTGGAGTCTTGTCAGAGCCTTTAAAAATGTAATTGGATTTAAATGAGATCCAATTAGGGATTAGGGTGGGCCCTAATCCAATAGTGCTTGTGTCTGATGTCCTTATAAGAAAAAGAGGAGACACCAGCATTATCTGTCTCTCTGAGCATGCACAGAGGAAAGTCCATATGAGGAGACAGGAAGAAGGTGGCCATCTGTAAACTGCGAAGACTGGCCTCACAAGAATCAATCTTCTGGCACCTTGGTCTTAGACTTCGAGTCTCCAGAACTGTAAGGAAATAAATGTCTGTTGTTTAAGGTACTCAGTCTTTAGTATTCTCACACTGCAACTCAAACAGGCTAAGAGATGTCAAGTGGTCCAGCCCTGAAAGGAGACAAGCCCATGTCAGGTAGGTGCGGTTGCTGCCCAGCCTTCACATGGCCCACAGGGGGCGAAAATCTTTCATATCAACTTAAGGCCAGAGGTTTCAGTATCTCTACAAAGGCCATGACAAATACAAGGATCACCACAGTGAAGGCAGAGCCTAATGCATGACAGTTCTATCCGTCTAGATGCAATTTCTTTATCAGTGTTCACATGTATCATAAAAAATATGCGATATTCCTGTCAGGAACACAGATGGTTAACTAACGGTTAAATGCTTATGGGAAAAAGAAAATTAACCCATTATAAAAAAATAAAAATAAACAATAATTGTGGTTTATTAAAGCTGTTCAAAACAGTGATCAATAGATAAGGCTGGCAATTCAGTTGGGGTCAAAGTTGTACTTTTCCAAATATAACAACAACAACAATGGAAAATAACAAAAATGTTAAATGTGTTTATCAGAATTATAGACATGATAGTTTTATTTCATTTCCTTTTATCTTATATCACAATCTTACATTACACACTGTATATATCCTTACTACTAAACATTTTAATTATTTCTTTTGGTTGTTTTTTGGCAATATCTTTTTAAATGTAATACACCTACAGTTACAACCTGGGATGCAGTGTATATAGGAGTGAACAGAACGTAGGTGATTTTCTGGGAGATATTGTGTCTTGTTGAATTACCTGAACTTTTCTTTAAGAAAATAAATAATTAGTGCAACAGTAATTTTATTATGTTGAGACTTCAAATATACAAAGGGGAGACTTCCTTCTATAGGCTTTCATAGTATTTTCAAATTTATTCCCCAGGTTGATGTTTTCCTATCTAAGAGGCCTCTTGTTGCTTAAAAAAAATAAAACAAACAAACAAACAAACAAACAAACACATCATCATGCATTCAATTGCCAAGCATCACAGGTCCCTGTAATTTTATTTTCTTCCTATTCATTGTCTAGCAAACCAATTCTTCTCCTTTAGTCGACAAATGAAAAGACACCCTAACATCCCCATTTTACTTTCTTTCCCTTTGTCTTTTTTTTTTTTTTTTTG